>NW_028261395.1:31957811-32232811 GCF_051295495.1 Thamnophis sirtalis
GGAGGGAGAAAGAGAGAGAGAGAAAGAGAGAGAGGGAGAGGGAAGGGAGGGAGGGAGAGAAAGATACATACACAGAGATGATAGAGATAGAGAGATAGATAGATGGAGGGATGGATGGATGGAGGGATGGAGGGATGGAGGGAGAGAGAAAGAGAGGGGGGAGGGAGGAGGCATTGAAGAAATACCATATATTGTTAAGAGCCCCAAGGCCCATATCCTCAAAGTTTGCAAGTGCAGAATGCTGTCATGACAACCACATGTGGAAGACAACATGTCAGACAGAAGACATCTTATTAATGACAGCTTACATCAAACAAACGGCTTCTTAAGAAAAGCAGCTAATTATCCAAAGACATGAATTGTACAAGGATGTGAAATATGCTCAGCCCTACCTTCCATCAGGAGATTAATTTAAATCCATGTGTCACCCATGTTACTCAATTTAAGCCAGGCAACGCTACAAAAACATTGCAAAAATCTTGGAAAGCAAATCTCTCTCTCCCTCTCCCCTCCCTCCCTCCCTCTCTCTTTGTGAAACCACACATTTGAAAATGCTTGTGAAACATTCAGTAGCTATGGGATGGTTGAAATTTCACACATATTAATTATATTCTTATAATTAGCTCTCCTGTAATTAGACTATAGGCAATAAAGGGATTTCCTTAATAAATAGATCACTCCATTGCAGGTGAACTGTACAAAAAGCAAACCACCAAAACATAGCAGGAAAGAGATGTAGAAAAACTTTGCCGCGGCCTGGTGGTCTTTCCAGATGTTTATGTCCCACATCTGCTAGCCTTGTGCTACCTTGTGCCCTGCAATCTCCAGCTCGTGCTGGCAGCTTCCTAAGTCATGAATTAAATCTGGAAATATCCATACGCAAAATAGGGGCTCTGCCACGGAATTACGGTCAGTTGTAATTTAAAAACCCTACAAACACAGCGCTGATGATGTTCCTTAGTTTGGTAGTAAAATGTCTGCAACAAAACCACCAAGCTCAGAGAGCACTAAGGATCCCACAATACCAATTGTGTTTTTGTGATATTACCCTATTTCCCGAAAATAAGGCCTCCCCGGATAATAAACCCAGTTGGGCTTTTGAGTGCATGAGCTAAAATAAGCCCCCCCCCAAAATAAGCCCTCCCTAAAAATATTGCAACACAGCAGCAGCCATGAGGTGACCATGTTCACCGCCTCCTCACAAATAATAAGGCCAAGTGCTTATTTAGGGGGGTCAAAAGAAAATAAGATCCTGTCTTATTTTTGGAGAAACACAGTACTAGTTGGATAGTAAAATGTCTGCAAGAAAACAACCAAGCTCAGAGAGCATCAAGTTCAACCCTGAGAAACAAATATTCTATTCTATTGGTAGGATGATCTATATTAATCAATTATGCAATCCTACAAGCCTGTTATGAACGGGTCTCATATTTGCATTAATTATTTCAAGACTACAATAGTTTTTAATAGGAAGTCTACACACATTCTCCAGTTTTCATTGACCTCTCTCATACTACAGGTTCCTCAAAAATTAAATATCCCATCGTAGTCATTCCTTCAATCTAAAAGACTAATGTGCATTCTCATACCCCAGAAATCAAGTTACCCTCATTCAGGGGTGGGTTGCTAATTCCGTTCCAACCGGTTCGGTTGGAACGGGGCCGGCGGCGTCCTCGTGCACGCGCGCAATTCACGCATGCGTCTTAGCGCCTGCGCGATGCTTCAGCTGCTCGCGGAGACTCGCGCAGGCACTGTATGTGCCATCCAGCTACTCACGGAGAATCGCGCAGGCGCTGTATGTGCCATGCGCCTGCGTGGAAGTGCAGAAGCCTTCAAAGACCAGTAAGGAGCCCGGGCGGGCGAGTGGGCCCTTCGCCGTTCCCGGAAGTTACTTACTTCCGGGTTCGCCGACCAACCGGTTCGCGGGGACCGTCGCGAACCGGTTGAAACCCACCCCTGCCCTCATTCCTTCTCACCATGTTAAACAGAGATCTTAGTGTGCTGTGGCCGCCAAAAAAGCCAATGCAATCCTAAGCTGCATTAACAGAGGGAAACAAGCAAGATCAAGGGAGATACTAATACCACTCTATAAAGCCTTAGTAAAGCTATACCTAGAATCCTTCATCCAGATTTGGTCACCACACTATAAAAAGATATTGAGACTCTAGAAAAACTGCAGGGGAGAGCAACTAGGATGGTTAGGGGACTGGACGCTAAAACGTATGGGGAACGGTTGCAGGAACTGGGCATGGATAGTCTAGTGAAGAGAAGAGAAGGACCAGGGGAAACATGACAGCAGTCTTTCAATATTTGAGGGGCTGCCACAGAGAGGAGGGGCTCAACCTGTTTTCCAAAGCACCTGAAGGCCAGACAAGGAATAATGGATGGAAACTGAAGGAGGAGAGATTCAACCTGGAAATAAGGAGGAACTTTCTGACAGTGAGAACAATCAACCAATGGAACAGAAGTTGCCTTCAAAAGTTGTGGGAGCTTCCTCACTGGAGGCTTTCAAGAAGAGACTGGATTGCCATATGTCAGAAATGGTGTAGGGTCTCCTGCTTGGGTGGGGGGTTAGATTAGATGACCTACAAGATCCCTTCCAACTCTATTAATCTGTTAACCTGTTAAAGGTGAGACAGATCAGGACGGTTATATAGGGTGGGGTGCGGGGAAAAAACCCTGTGGACATATTGCAGAATTCCTTCCATTTGCTATAGCGAAAGACATCAAATTAAGGAATCGAAGCTTTTTTCCCCAAATAGATGGGCAGGCTTCCCAAAAAGACTCAAACCTCTGCATCTTTCTGTCATAGTACTGTCTCTCAAAAGCATTTAGAGCAGTGGTTCCCAAACTTGGCAACTTTAAGACTTGTGGACTTCAACTCCCAGAATTCTCCAGCCAGCAGAGCTGTTTAAAGTTGCCAAGTTTGGGAACCACTGATTTAGAGAATGGCATCCCAACTATCTGATTGATTGCCAATAAGCCATATCACGCTCTCCTTCATCCATTTCCATCATTTTGATATTATTTTTATTTATTAAAATATAAAATAGAGAAGTACAAAGGAAATTGAAAATCGTGGCAAAACAAGGAAGGAAAGGAGGAAGAGAGAAAAATGTAAGGTAGAGGGGAAAAAGAAAAAAAAGGATTGACTTCTGATTCCTTTTGGTGCAGTAGAAGAAGGTAATAAACATAAAACCTCATTTTTTTTTACTTTTACATAATAGTATATACCTGTCATCTTTATACAGGTGTCTTCGCTTACGACAGTTCATTTTGTGATGGCTCAAAGTTACAACAGCATTGAAAAAAGTGATGTATGACCATTTTTCACACTTATGACCATTGCAGCATCCTCATGGTCACGTGATCAAAATTCGGATGTTTACTAGCTGGCTAATATTTACGACGGTTATACTGTCCAAAGGTCACATGATCTCCATTTGCGACCTTCCAACAAGCAAAGTCAATAGGGACGCCAGATTCCCTGAACAACTATGTTGCTCACTTAACAACTGCAATGATTCACTTAACAATTGTGGCAAGAAAGGATGTAAAATGGAGCAAAACTCACTTAATGAATGTTTCACTTAGCAACATAAATTTGGGGCTCAATTGGGGTCCTAAGTCGAGGACTACCTGTCACACCAAACCTATCTAATCAGCAAAACCTAAAATCAAAGTTTCATTTTTTCCCCACCTCAAGCATAAAGTCCAAGAACGGTTTCCAAACAGAAACAAAATTAACTGGGTTTTTCCCCTTTAATCAAAGCAGTCAATGTAGTATCTTTGCTAGCTTCATCAGCTTTTGCAGCCACTTGTCCATTGTGGGATTCACAATGTCCTTCCATTTTTGTGAGTAAAGTGATCTTGCTGCATGTACTTCATCAGAGGTGGGCTGCTGTCGGTTCGCACCGGTTCAGATGAACCAGTAGTTAAGATTCTGCATAGTTCGGTGAACCAGCAAATCCCACCACTTGCTGCCTCCACCCCGACTTGTTTCTAGGGCTGTTTTCCAGGCCATTTTCCAGCCTGAAAAATGGCCTGAAAATGGCCCAAAAAATGAACTGAAAATGGCTCCAAAAACAGACTGAAAACAGCCTAAAAATGGACTGAAAAATGCCTGAAAAATGTTTGAATGTTTATTTCATTTGTATGCTGCCCTTTTCCCCCGAAGGGGGACTCAGGGCGGCTCACAACTCAAACCAGGGAAGGGGGATATAGACAAATTAACAACAACACAAAACAATACATAATTTAAAACACGCAACAATCATACCATTCGAGACAGGGGCAACGGTTCTTTAGCCCCAGGCCTGTCGGAACAGCCAGGTTTTAAGGGCTTTGTGGAAGGCCTGGAGGGTGGTGAGGGTGCGAATCTCCATGGGGAGTTCGTTCCAGAGGGTCGGAGCAGCCACAGAGAAGGCTCTCCTCCGGGTAGTCGCCAGTCGACACTGGCCGGCAGATGGAATTCGGAGGAGGCCTAGTCTGTGGGATCTAATCGGTCTGGTGGAGGTAATTGGCAGCAGGCGGTCTCTCAAGTACCCTGGTCCAATACCATGAAGGGCTTTATAAGTGACGACTAGCGCCTTGAAGTGTATCCGGAGACCAATAGGCAGCCAGTGCAGCTCGCAGAGGATAGGTGTTACGTGGGTGAACCGAGGTGCACCCACGATCGCTCGCGCGGCTGCATTCTGGACAAGCTGAAGTCGCCGAATGCTCTTCAAGGGCTGCCCCATGTAGAGCACATGGACTGAAAACAGCCTAAAATGGCCCCAAAATCAGGCTGAAAAATGGGCAGGGCCAGCCAGTAGTGGGATGAGCCCCAACCGGCTGAATCCTACCTTTGCCTTTGAGGCGAGTGGCTGGGAGGTGGGGCTGGGTGTGATGAATGACATGCCTACCCAGCCAGAAAACCAGTTGTTAAGTTATTCAAGTCCCACCATTGTACTTCACCCACTTCTATGTCGGTTTCTACTGAAGGTTTGGTAATGAAGCGTCTGCAGGAAAAACCACCAAGCTCAGAAAGCATCAAAAACCTCTGGAAAGTGAAGTTTATTTTCCCAAGTTGAATTCCTCGGTGCTGATAAATAAGGTTTGCCAGCGGAACTAACCTTAGTCCTGGGATGCAAGCCAACTTTTGCTTAACAATTAAAAAGAAAGAAACGCCACAATGTCAACTTTCGAAATACTATTTAACTTGTAAAAACTGCTTTATTGCAGACTGGCCTTCTGCGTACCCGTGCTGTTCCAAAATCTTGTGGTTTCCTCTTGACCCTGTATAATATCCTAGGAGTTACCGAGAAGCAGCTCGGGCACTTAAAACCCAGTCTAAGAGGGTGAAGGGAGTGCTTAAAATGATTGTAGAAACCTTTTTAAAAAGGGCTTAATTCGATATAATGATTTATTACAGAGTGATAAGTAAAACAGTTTGACAGCGGATGGCTTGAAATGATTCCAATGTAAATAAAAACTGCAGGCAATCTTTGCACAGCTCATTTAGAAAAAAAATTAAGTCTTAAAAAAAATAGCACTTAAGACTTATATACTGCTTCGCAATGCTTCACGGGCCTCTCTAAGCAGCTTACAGAGTTAGCCTATTGCCTCCAACAACCTAGGAAGGATGGCAGGATAAGTCAATAGAAATAGCACTTAGACTTATATACTGCTTCGTAGTACTTTTACAGCCCTTTCTAAGAAGTTTACAAAGTCAGCCTTGTGGGAAGTTATCATCCAGCCCTCTCCCAGAAAAATGAAATATCCTAGGAAATATTGAAAAGGCAGAATATTTCTCTGGGTATGAAAAGAAAGAAACATGTTTTAAAAGACAGAATAGTTGCCTGTAGCTTCCTGCCCATCCCCACTGTTAATGGGCCATTAAGACAGCCAAGGTAGTCCACTTTACATAATAAAGACTTCTCCACCAACTACAGGAAAGCATGATAATATTGGCCCTTTACTCAACTGACCACATGGCATCTGAGAACTCATCCATACATGGATTCAAAACACAGCCTAGAGAGTAGCCCCTGCATGGCCCCATGGGAGTCTGACAACCAATCAGAATATGTTTCTTACACAGGAACAGGAAACAGAGAGGTGGGACTAAACAGGTTATAAAAAGCCTAGCAAGCCCCTCCCTCAGCCCTTCTCTTCTTCTCCACCAACATTGAGGCATGTGATCACATTTTCTGTTCAGGGCTCAAGTCATGTGGCCCTGTCCAACAATAAACCATCTTTCCAAGCAGCCTCCATGTCTCCAGTGTCTTCTTCCCCACTTGGAGCTGAACACAGAAGGACTTTTCTTTCATCAGCCTCTTGCCCCCCCCCAAAAAAAAACAATCTGGATACTCATTTTACCCACCTCGCAAGGATGGAAGGCTGAATAAACCTTCAGCTAATCAGGATCAAACTTCTGGCAGTGGACAGAATTAGCCTGCAATACTGCATTCTAACCACTGCGCCATCACAACTCTACATTAAATAAATAAATAAATAAATAAATAAATAAATAAATACATACATACATACATACATACATACATACATACATACATACATACATAAACCTTGAGCCTGGTGAGACTCAAACTGCTGGCAACCGGTGATCAGCAGAAGTATCCTGCAGTACTGCACTCTAACAACTGTGCCACCACACAGATTTACAATTAATGCTCTTCAGTGATTTTGGATCTATTGATCTGGTTAAGGAGCAACATAGATGCAAAATTCAATTAAAGCAATGTCTTGTTTCCCTACAGGCTGGCCCCATGCATCTGGCAAGGTCAAAAACAAAGCAGAGCAGCCTTAACCATCCTGCTCTTCTCCCCCACCCCCACCCCCACAATATTCTGCTGTATTGCCACTGAACATGGAAGATTTATTCAATTCTCCTTAGGCAGAGAGCCATTCCAGAGCCTGTTTCTGTTCTGCACAAGGAGCAGCAAAGCAGAGTATCAATAAGATCAGTCATTATGACTTGAGCTGTATGGTAGTGTAGATCAATCACTGGTCAAGTCAAATATAGGTTGAGTTGCAGAAGGACATTGCCAACACTTCAATAAGCTGTGTGCACGTCCTGGGTACCATATGCAGATCAGTTACCTTATCTCCAAGACAGATGTCTTGTGTGTTGAGGAGGAGGAACAAAAGCAAGAGGAGGAGGAGGAGGAGTGGTGGAAAAGCAAGAGAAAGAGGAGAAGAAGAAATGGTGGAGAAGAAGGGGAAGGGAAGGAGAAGTGGTGGAGAAGAAGGGGGAGGGGGAGGAGGAGGAGGAGGAGGAGGAGGAGGAGGAGGAGGAGGAGGAGGAAGACTTGAGAAGATGGGCATGCAGAAAAAGTTTTAGGATACTAGGAATATCTAGATGATTTTGTTATCCTATCATAGCCCGAACTAGAGAAGGGGAACTAGTGAATTATATTATCTGGTTTAATAGCTCAAATGTTGCATTTCCAACAGTGGGTGGAGGTGGGATTGAATACCCAAGCACAACAGGTCTCCACCCTTTCCATTGTCCAAAGGTGTGATCATCAGGGACACTCAGCACATGCTCAGCAACTCAGGAACTATGGCATTGGTTATTCACCCACCCACCCACTGGGAATCTCAGCAGGGGGGGGATAAGGTTTGGCCATTGCCTCCCTTTGTCCTTAAGCCCAGGGACACCCTCCCCATAAAGCAGGATATACATAGATAACACCTATTCTGGCCTCTTCAAAAGGTAGGCTGATGGCCTTGCTGAAACATCAAAGGGCAAAAAAAGGAAAGCCAAATAAGAAGCACAGAAAAAAAAATAAAAGGGGGAGGGGAGGGAAAGCGGTAAAGGAGGATATTTGTAGCCCAGGGGTCCCTGGTGCTGCCTGAGCTTTGCTGCTTTTCTTGCAGATGTTTCTGTACCCAAGCTAAGTAAAAATCATCAGTGCTAGTCAACTACGAGTAAACAACAAAACTCAAGAGAGCACCAAGATCAGAGGAGGGAAAGGGAAGGGATGGGAAGAGGGGAAGAGGAGGGGAGGGAGAGGAGAGGGAAGACAAGAGAAGAGGAGAGGAGATAGAGGAGGAGAGGAGAGAGAAGAGGGGAGGAGAAGAGAGGAGGTAGGAGAGGAGAGGAGAAAAGAAGAGAGAGGAAAGGAAAGGAGGGGAAGTAGGGAGGAGAGGAGAAGAGGGGGTAGGAGAGGAGAGGAGAGAAAAGAGGTAGGAGGAGAGGAGGAGAGAGAAGAAGAGGTAGGAGAGGAGAAGAGGTAGGAGAGGTAGGAGAGGAGATAGGAGGAGAGGAGAAGAGAGAAGAGGAGGTAGGAGAGGAGAGGAAAGAGGTAGGAGGGAGAGGAGAAGAGGTAAGAGAGGAGAGAAGAAGAGGTAGGAGGAGGAGATAGAAGAAGAGGTAGGAGAGGAGAGGTAGGAGAGGAGGTAGGAGGAGAGGAGAAGAGGAGGTAGGAGAGGAGAGGAAAGAGGTAGGAGGAGAGGAGGAGAGAGAAGAAGAGGTAGGAGAGGAGAGGAGAAGAGGTAAGAGAGGAGAGAAGAAGAGGTAGGAGGAGAAGAGAGAAGAAGAGGTAGGAGAGGAGAACTGGTGAATGCATCTATTTCCTCACATAGAAACTGAGAAACTCAGAGTTGTTGCTAGCCCCACCTCCAGAGATTGAAATCCATTTCAAAACCTCCTGACTCTGTGTGAGGGGCAGGGGGAGGGGGAAGACCTGTTTCCAACAACATCCAAAGGATCTTCTTCTGGAGCCGAGGCTGCCCAATTTAAAGATCCGCTCTGGGCCTCCACAAAGCTCTTCCACCCACAGCAAGTGAGGCTTTTGTGTAGCACAACCAAAAAAATGTACTGAGGTGACCTTCTTCTCAAAGGCTCTGGGAAGCCTTCATTGTTGTTGTTATTGTTGTTGTTGTTGTTGTTGTTATTATTATTATTATTATTATTATTATTATTATTATTCTGCCACTTCATTCATGGACATCTGAAGATGGTGTCAGATGCTTCTTTGGCTTCCTCTCCTTGAACTTTACAGGATCAAAAGGGAGAACTTGCCCCCCACTTCCTTGAAACCAATATAATTCCACAATTATAACACAATACCAAGGATATTGACTGTAAACAGGTCAATACCTGTCAACGTCATCTTGCTTGTAAAACAAGGAGAGAGAGAGAGAGAGAGAGAGAGAGAGAGAGAGAGAGAGAGAGAGAGAGAGAACCATATTTGTAAATAGCAAGGGCAAAAAATCCATTCAAAACTTCGTCTCTCTCTCTCTCCCTCTCCCTCTCTATCTCTCTTTGTCTCTTTTTTTCCCCATTTCCCTTTCTTCCCCTCCTCTGTCTGTCGCTCTCTCCCTCCTTCCCTCTCTCCCTCTTTCTCTGTCTCATCTCTCCCTTCCTCTTCCTCTGTCTCTCTCTCTGTCTTTCTCCCCCTTTCTGTGTATCTCTCTCTCCCCTCTTTCTCTCTCTCTGTGTGTCTCTCTTCCCCTCCCCCTCTCTCTGTCTCTGTGTCTCCCCCCCCCCTCTGTCTCTCCATGTGCCTCTCCCCCCTCCTCCCTCTCTCTTGCCATCAATTTCTATCAACCTTACAATGGTAAAATATTGGGAGCTTTCAAAACATTGTCTCTACATTTTCCACTGCAATGTACAATACTCATGAAAGAGGCTCATGAAAATTGCAATAACGTGGTAGCAAGATTTATAAGAAGGTTGTCAATTTTTCTCAGGGACTGAGGCTGGATTGCCCAGAAAGTTGGTGTGTAAGTAACTAAATTTCCAATCACATTTCTTCTGTTGGAGTTAATATTTACTTTTATTTATTAAGTTTATACTCCCAACAGGAAATTCCACTTCCCTACAATTCATGCTCTTGGTTTTTAGTTATTATTTAACTCTTGTTAATTTTAATTGTTTTATATTTGTTTTTGGTTTTTTTTTGTAAGCTGCCCAAAGTCACTTTGGCTAGAAGGAAGATAGATGGATGGATGGATGGATGGATGGATGGATGGATGGATGGATGGATGGAAGGAAGGAAAGAAAGAAAGAAAGAAAGAAAGAAAGAAAGAAAGAAAGAAAGAAAGAAAGAAAGAGAGAGAGAAAGAGAGAAAGAAAGAAGGAAGGAAGGAAGGAAGGAAAGAAGGAAGGAAGGAAGGAAGGAAGGAAGGAAGGAAGGAAAATTTCCTGAAAAGAAGTATGGAGAAATCTAGGACAGTATTCACTTTCTTCTTCTTTCCTGGTTCAACCTCATATTTTGGATATTCTTTTGAGTCCAGATTCTTCCAATGTTAGTCTAACATATTCACTCATTTTTCACAGTTCTGGTCTTTGAAAGCATGATCGTGTGACCAAAAATTCAACTAGTTCATACTTATGACCATTGGTCATGCGATCCCCTTTTGTGACTTTCTGACAAGCCAAGTCAACAAGGAAGCCAGAGTCACGTAACAACCAGGTTACCAAACTGCAGTGACTCAGTTAACAATGGTGGCAAGAAAAGGTCGTGAAATGGGGACAAACCTCACTGAACAAATGTCTCACTCAAGAACGGAAATTTAGGGCTCAATTGTGGTTGTATATGTTGAGGACTACCTGTATGTAGTTAACACTCACCTTGTTTTAGAAAAAGCCAGCTAAAAATCCTAACCAAAGTCTCCTGCGCCTCTAAATAGGACTTCAATCTCCTACCTTGGAGTCCCTGATGTTCAGTGAGTTGGGATGTTGGTTTGCAGAGGTTTCATTGCTAGGTGGTGAACTAGGAGACATTATCAGGGATCAGATACATCTGCAAGTTAACAGCCAACCACAGAGAGCATCAAGGATGCCACAATTCAATCTTAATCCTCTTCTACTACAGCTCCTATCTTGCAGGCCACTTCATCCAGCTGATAGATGAAGACAAGAGCCGAAGGTTTTTTGACAGGGGTGGGATTCAGCCGGTTCGGGGAAACCGGATGTTAATTTTGCATCTGCTTCCCTGATCCGGTTGTCTCCATGCCAGGTAAGTACAGGGCCTGCCCAGAGGCTCTGGAAGGGCAAAAAATGGGCCTACCAGAAGTTCTGGAAGTCTGGAAACAGACCTGTTTCCGGCTTCTGGAGGGTGTCTGGAGCCCGGGGGAGGCCGTTTTTGCCCTCCCGGAGGCTTGAACAAAGCCTCCAGAGCCTGAGAGAGTGAACCCCCCCACACACACAGACCATGAGGATGCCGAGTAGGCAATACCTGCATGGCTATGCCCACCCAGCAACCAGGCAGAGAAATGGTTGCTAAAATTTTTCAATCCCACCCCTGGCCACTGATAAATTTTGCTATTAGATTTTATTACCCTCCCCACTCCCAAACAGCCTATACAGCAAATACAAAGCTGGCAGAAGTAGCCAACATTCCAGAAGACAGGCTTAAGATGCAGAAGGATCTTGATAGACGTGAACATTGGGTGCTATCTAACAAAATGAAATTCGATGGGGAGACAAATGTACATTGAGGCACCCACCCACCCCCCCAAAAAAAATTACAGTTACAGTATAGGTGGTATACTGTATTGCAGGAATTGGGAATCTCTAGTTTAATGGAAAAAAAAGGATTAGGGGAGACATGACAGCAGTCTTCCAATATATCAGGGGCTGCCACAAAGAAGAGGGAGTCAAGCTATTCTCCAAAGCACCTGAGGGCAGGATAAGAAGCAATGGGTGGAAGCTAATCAAGGAGAGAAGCAACTTAGTCTTAGAACTAAGGAGAAATTTCCTGACAGCTAGAACAATTAATCACTGAAACAACTTGCCTCCAAAAATTGTGAATGCCCCAACACTGGAAGTCTTTAAGAAGATGCTGGAAAATCATTTGTCTGAAGTGGTGTAGGGTTTCCTGCCAAAGCAGGGGGTTGGACTAGAAGACCTCCTAGGTCCCTTCCAAACAATAGAATAACATTCTATTCTATTCTATTCTTTTAGATCAAGGAGCATACTGGCATGGTAAGGACACTGGGATGAAGGTAAGGGAAGTCTTGGTTTGAGACCTGATGCTACTGTTGAGCGGGGTTGAGCTCCTGTCCTTCGCTCTAGGCTCCTGCTGGGGACATGCTTAGAGCCCCAAACTGGGCACAAAGAAGAAAGGATCAACCTATTCTCCAAAGCACTTGAAGGCAGGACAAGAAGCAATGGATGGAAACTAGTCGAGGAGAGAAGCCACCTACAGTAGAACTCAGAAGAAATTTCCTGACAGTGAGAACCATCAACCAGTGGAACAACTTGCCTCAAGAAGTTGTGGATGCTCCAACACTGGAAGTTCCAAAGAAGAGATTGGAAAACCATTTGTCTGAAATGGTAGAGGATATCCTGTGTGAGAAAAAATATCCCAGTTGGGGATTGGACTAGAAGCTCTCCAAGGTCCCTCCCATCTCGGTCGTTCGATTCTAAGACACTTGAGGCCTCTCGCAAAAGAAAACAAGTTTTTCATTACAGGATTGGGTTTTTACTAAATTGTTATCGCCAAGGAGAGTCTCACAAAGGCGTATTTTCTGCTGCAGCTGCCAGAATTCCAGTAGACAGGCATGAGAATTAAGCAACTTGTCTTCGGAGGTGTAAAAACAACCAGCGGCCACAAGCAAGAGGCACAAACAAAGGTTGCAAGCCCAGAAATAACTTCAGACTCCAATTACAGGCCTCATGTTAGCCACAAACATGAATGTTCTTTTCATGGTCTTCTTCCAATTCTGTTGGCATCCTTTGCCAGATAAGCTTTACAGGGATTCTATACCCAGGACAACCATCTAGTCTACTGTAACTAGAAATACTGGATGAGGTCTGAAAGGAATCTGAGGATAGTAGTATGTGTGTGTAGAACAGGGGTGGGTTCCTGCCAGTTCTAACCTCTTCTATAGAAGAGGTTCCACAAATCTACAGGGCTATTTAGAACCGGTTCCAGCTCCCTCCCCCTGCCCGTCCGCACATCGTCAAGATGAAGAGTGAGAGGAGGAATTCTGGGAGTTGAAGTCCACAAGTCTTAAAGCTGTCAAGTTTGAACACCCCTGGGTTTTTTTCCCTAAAGGGTTAGGGGTGCAAGGGTCTTGTAACTTGAGAGCTTTAAAACTTGTACACTTCAATGCCAGAGTTCCTGAGCTAACATGACTGGAGGAGGAATTCTGGGAGTTGAAGTCCACAAGTCTTAAAGCTGTCAAGTTTGAACACCCCTGGGGTTTGTTTTTTCTAAAGGGTTAGGGGTGCAAGGGTCTTGTAACTTGACAGCTTTAAGACTTGCGTGCTTCAAATGCCAGAGTTTCTGAGCCAATATTTTAGTTGCTAAGCAAGAGCGTTATTAAGTGAGTTTCACCACATTTTACAAGTTGGCCACACCCACCCAGTCACCTGGCTGGCAAGCCACTCCCATCCGTCACATGGCCAGCAAGCCACTCCCACAAAGCAGGCCACACCTACAGAGGAGGTTCTAAAAAAATTTGAAACCCACCACTGGTGTAGAATATACCATATTTTTCAGAGTATAAGACGCACCTTTTTCCCCCCTTAAAAGAGGGTGAAAATTAGGGTGCGCCTTATACACCGAATGTAGCCCCACCTACCCACCAGCCCCTACCCTTTGGCCTCTGCATCCCAGCAATTTATCTCCTTGCAGCAAAGGGGAGAAAGTGAAAGAATTTGATGAGCTCTGGAGCTTCAGGGTTGCATCTATGAGGACAGGCCTTGACATTTGAATTTCCAAATCAAAGAAACCGTTGCTTTACTGGATTGCAGAATGCGTAGACTGTGGAAGATTATCTTGAAGGTCTTGAGGTCTTTCCAGCTTCCAGAGCAAAGATGGGCAAAATCAGCCCATTTGCTCAAAGTTGAGCTTAAAAAACAGCCAGAAATTCAATGGGCAATGGGTTAAAATGCCGAGGCTGGGAAAACAGGATGCTGAAGACTCTCAACTTGTATTAAGCATTTATTATAACAATAATGTCGATCAGAAAGGCTGGCAGTTTGGTGGTTGGAATCTCTAGCGCCGCATAACGGAGTGAGCTCCCGTTACTTGTCTCAGCTTCTGCCAACCTGGCAATTCGAAAGCAGGTAAAAATGCAAGTAGAAAAATAGAGACCACCTTTGGTGGGAAGGTAACAGGGTTCTGTGCACCTTCGGCATTCAGTCATGCTAGCCACATGACCATGGAGACGTCTTCGGACAGTGGTGGCTCTTCAGCTTTGAAACGGAGATGAGCACCGCTCCCTAGAGTCGGGAATGACTAGCAGATATGTGCAAGGGGAACCTTTATCAACAACGCTTAGATTTATATACCGCTTCATAGTCCTTTATAGCTGTCCTCAAGCGGTTGGAGGGCTGAGTCAACCTTGAGCCGGTCAAAGGTTTTAGATCGAACTGCTGGCAGTGGGCCGAATTAGCCTGCAATACTGCATTCCCACCACTATGCCACTGCAGCTCTAATTGTTACTATTCCAAATGTTAGTTCTAAAACAGATATGGTCACCCCACAATCCGAGAGCCATAAGCACCCTCAATATAACAAAACCACACCGCCAAAATTGAGTGGCAAAGTAGACCAGATTTGTCTTTCTACCAACCAACAATTATCTGTCTATTTGTCTGCTTCTCTATCTGTCTGTCTCTAGATCCTTTGGCAGAATTTCAGTGACAACCTGGAAGCACCAAACTTAGTGGCAGAAACAATTGCCTGTTGTCAATTCTCTTTCTTCAAAATCCTGGATGTGAATGCAAATAATAATAATAATGATTGTAATTGGAGCCCTTGGAGCAATACCTAAAGGGCCACCTTGCTATTTGGAAATTCTAAATTTACTTGACTTGAACATTCTGATTCTACAAAAAACCACCCTACTTGGAACAGCTTATATCCTCCGACGTTACCTTAACAGTTCCTGGGTCCTTGGTTAGGACTCGAGCTGTTGAGCTACTAAGGGCTGTGAATCTCACCAAAAATTAACCACATAATAACAATAATAATAATAGAATAACAAAGTTGGAAGGGACCTTGGAGGTCTTCTAGTCCAACCTCCTACACCAGTGATGGCTAACCATTTTGTCATTACATGCTGAAAGGACTCATAATGCAATGGGTGCGCGACCACCACCCTTACACATGCATGCACGACCTCCCATGCTCCCCCTCCCCCTGTGCATGCACACAGAACCCCCCATGCTCCCCTTGCCCCCTTGTGCAAACATGTGTGACCCACTCATGCCCCATTTTTGTCCTAGTAGGCCTCCCTGCAGCCTCCTGGGACCAAAAAATGGACCGTGGGGTGCAACGCACTATCCTTGCGCATGCATGTGTGGCTCTCGCCCCCCCCTGCACTTGTGTGTGTGACTCCTCCTGCCCCCACACACATGCATGGCAGAGACCCCAAAATCAGCTGGCCTCTGGCACATGTGCGGTAGAGCTGAGCTGGGGCAACGACTCGAGTGCCAGGCGACATGCCTCTGTGTTGCACTTCAGGCACACATGCCATAGGTTGTGCCATCACGGCCCTACACCAGGGGTCATCAACCTGTAGCTCTGGAGCCGCATGTGGCTCTTTCATCCCTCTGCTGTGGCTCCCTGCTGTCAGTCGGCGCCACAATTTTGAGAGGAGCTTCCGGTTTGGGGAAGGGGGAAGCAGGTTGTGCCAAAAGGAGACTCTATGGCAAGGGGCGGGTTTTCTGGTCAGCTCCACAATTGATAAGGCCTTCGGTTAGGACAGGTAGAGGAGAAAGGACCCCGCACTAGGAGGAGACTCTATGGTGGGGAAACCAGACTTCTGGTCGGCTCCAGAATTGAACCAGGGGCTTCCGGTTATAACCTTTGTGGCTTTTTGAGTATTTAAGATTGCTGACCCCTGCCCTACACCATCTCACACAAGTGGCTGTCCAGTCTCTTCTTAAAAGCCTCAATTTCTGGAGGGCCAGCTGTTCCACTGATTAATTGTTCCAACTCCAGTTAAAACTTCACTGTGAATGCCAGAAACCTTGGGCGCCTGGGCTCTGTGTTTCATAACCTGAGATAACCTTATGAAAGCCTTGCCTTAATATTAATTGCTGGTATTTATTTTAGAATGGCTGATATAATAGCCTGGGCTGATTGGTAAGACAAAAACATGGTTTGCAAGCATGCCTATTACAAGAGGTAGTAGCTGGTTGCAGTTCAAGGTTGAATGTGTACTCAAGGGCAGATCCAAGTTTGCCCCGGTAACCTGTACAGTCTATACACTGTATGATGATGAAGCTTTCTGCCACTTCTGTTTATTGTTGAGTGAGGCTCCGACTTATCCCAACATCAAACATCATTGCAGTGATTATTCCACAGTAGCTGTAAGTAGCATTTTAAAAAGAAAGGGAGGTGGAAATGTACATACACAGCCCATACACAGAAAAGCACAATTTGTGAGCAGAAACATCGCTCCCTTGTTTTAAACCAGGTTGTTCAGAATTTCCTAAAACGTCTTCAAAATTGCCAAAAAAGAAAAAAAGAAAAAAGTTTTCTCTACTTCCCCAGGAAAGACAGGTGCATCTGAAAGCTGCTTAAAGATGAAGCCTTATTTATTTTCAAGAATATAACTCAAGCTGTTTAACAATTCCAGGGGTGGTAGGGAAGGATGAAAATCAAAATATTGAGGGTGGGGGAGGAAGCTACTGGCAGAAAAGAGAACATGACTCAAACAGAGACAGAAGACACCTGAATATTTGCATATTATATATTCAGCCTAATTCAGATTATCTCAGTGGCCAACTTCCCAACTGAAGAATGAAGAAATACAAACAAAAATAGCAAGGAGAGGGAGAGAGAGAAGGAAAGAAAGAGAGAGACAGATAAAACTAGTAAAAAGAAAGAAAAAAGAGAAGAAGGAAAGAACGAATAAAATCAGAGGGCAGAGGAAGGAAGGAAGGAAGGAAGGAAGGAAGGAAGGAAGGAAGGAAGGAAGGAAAGCAGAGGGAAGAGAAGGAACGAAGAAAATAAGAAAAGAAAAGAATGCAGAGGGCAGAGGAAGGAAGGAAAGCAGAGGAAAGAGGAAGGAAGGAAGAAATGAAAAGAAAAAGCAGAGGACAGAGAAAGGAAGGAAGGCAGAGGGAAGAGGAAGGAAGGAAGGAGTTTTGTAGATAAGAGGGAGGGAGGAAGGGTGGGAAAAAGGAAGTAGAAAGGAAAAAAGAGGGAAGAGGAAGGAAGGAAGAAGAAAAGAAAGCAGAGGGCAAGGAAAGGAAGGCAGAGGGAAGAGGAAGGAAGAAAAGAAGAAAAGAAAAGAATGCAGAGGGCAGAGGAAGGAAGGAAAGCAGAGGGAAGAGGAAGGAAGGAAGAAATGAAAAGAAAAAGCAGAGGACAGAGAAAGGAAGGAAGGCAGAGGGAAGAGGAAGGAAGGAAGGAGTTTTGTAGATAAGAGGGAGGGAGGAAGGGTGGGAAAAAGGAAGTAGAAAGGAAAAAAGAGGGAAGAGGAAAGAAGGAAGAAGAAAAGAAAGCAGAGGGCAAGGAAAGGAAGGCAGAGGGAAGAGGAAGGAAGAAAAGAAGAAAAGAAAGTAGAGGAAGGAAGAAGAAGGAAGGAAGGAAAGCAGAAGAAGAGGCAGGCAGGCAGGCAGGCAGGCAGCCACGCTGGCTAAGGCAAAGAATTCCGAACAAGACTTCTTTCTAAGTTTCTTCAAATGTTTTCAAACAGAAAAATTGATATTCTGTAGTTCTATGGAAAATGTTTAGAAAAGAAAAAGATTACATAGTTCAATTCTGTTCAGATTTGCCATTCTTGTAGCTGTAGTTCTTGTAAACGCACTAAAAAACAGAACTCCTTACACAGGTTATCATATCAAAAGAAGCCAAAGTGTTGGTCTTCGGTTCTCAAGAAACCTTGGGAAGGAAGAACCCCACCACCCTGCTTGTAGAGTTACCTACCCCAAAGTATTTTCTCATCAGCCGTAGACTTCAAACCTTCTGAAAATGATGACTGCAGAAAAGCCATGATTTCCACATTGGCCCCAACAAGATCTCAGAATTTCTGATTCATCATCCTCCTATCTCTGTCCTTTTGATTGGGAAATATCTTGAAACTCCTACTCAGCTCTTACCATCCTACCCTCACAATGTCCTCGTCACTCTCTCTGCATTCTGGGATAGAAACATTTTGTGTTCAAAACATTTTGTACAACCACTGGTATCTGTTCCAATTTTTCCCCTACTATAGATTTGCTGGATTTTATTTTTTTAAGGATTATTTAATAGAGAAGATGGTCTTTTTTTTCAGCAAATTCATACAAAACGTTGAGAGGATACAAGATATCTCAGCAACTGGGATGCTTGGTGCTTGGGAGGGGTCTATGACAATGTGCAATATGGCCAAGGCCAATTCATCACAGCCAACTCACCACGGTCAACTGGCCATGGCCAACTCACCACAGCCAACTCGCAATGGCCAACTTGCCACAGCCAATTCATCACGGCCAACTCACCACAGCCAAATCACCACAGGCAACTCGCAATGGCCAATTCACCACAGCTAACTTGCCATGGCCAACTCACCACACCCAACTCACAATGGCCAACTTGCCACAGCCAACTCGCAATGGCCAACTTGCCACAGCCAACTCATCATGGCCAACTCATCACGGCCAACTCACTACAACCAACTCACCATGGCCAATTCACCACGGCCAACTCGCCACAGCCAACTCATCATGAGACAACTCACTGCAGGCCATAAGTTACACTAATATTTAAAAAAATGGTGGATTAGAAACATTGAAGAAAGGATGCGAAAGAATGAGATGTCAATCACAACAATTAAAACATTTTTAAAATCTATTTTAAATATTTAAATTAAATTTTAAACTGTCCTTTCGAGGTGGGTAAAATGAGAGACCCAGATTGTTGGGGGCCATAGGCTGACTCTGGAAACTGCTTAGAGATGGTTGCAGAGCACTGTGAAGCAGTATATAAATCTAAGGGCTATATTTATTGCTATTGACTCAGCTTTCCATCCTTCTGAGGTCAGTAAAATGAGGACCCAGATTGTTGGGTGAAAGATGCTGACTCTGTAAACTGCTTAGCAAGGGATGTGCAGCACTGTTGAAGCAACATATAGGTCTCAGTGCTACTGCTATTGACTCAGCCTTCCATCCTTCCGAGGTGGGTAAAATGAAGACCCAGATTGTTGGGTGCAAGAGGCTGACTCTGTAAACCGCTTAGAGAGGGCTGTAAAGCAATGAGAAGCTGCATACAAGTCTAACTGCTGTTGCTACTGCTGTTTAAGGAGAATATACATTTAAAGAGTTTACCTTTCTAGCCAATCGTATGCCTTCTCCCAGCTTCGCCCCACACCTAATTGAAAGCTTGGCCCTGACGTACAATCCTTCATGTGGTTACAATACCATCTTCATTCCAGCAAGCTCTTTTGCAAGAGATGGCAGCTTTTCCCCCACCGCAGGAAAGCGAAAGGCAAAATCCAATACTATATCCCTTCTCCCTTCATTTCCTACCCATTCATTTCCCCAACAGGATCTCGGTGTTTTTTTTTTTGTTTGTTTTTTTGTTTGCAGATTGAAGAGGAAAAGCCACCTGCGAAATGCACCAGGAATGGAAAGGAAAGTCCTCAGCGCTGTAGGTACACCCTATCAAACCAGAGACGTGATAGCCATTCTCTTAATCATGATAAGCCCTGACTCTTTCCCTGCAATGGAGAACAACACCTAGATGTGCAGGAGAGGCAGTTTTTGAGCAGCTTACCAGAAGCCGGAGCAATCATTCTTACCTGGAAAACAGCTACTTGCAGCTGCTCAGCTATCTGTCACCACAAAGACCTCCCTCTCTCCTTATGATTTATGATGCTCTGCCCAGCACTGAACCTTGTATTACTATCCTCCTTTATTGCCTGCAGCTGTCATTCTTCCTGGTAATTCACCTACCCTAGGTTTCGTAGGGGAAACGTCAGAAAAGGCAGAGATGCCGATTTTAATCAACTCAGAATCGACAAGCTGCATGGAAAGATCTGGAAAACATGGACAGCATGTATAGCATGTATAAATGCGGAGAGCCTTTCCAAGGAAGGGCCTTTGCTCACACCAGCCTCTAAAAGGACAACACTGCGTGTTTACCCTATGGCAGGAGTCTCCACCATTAATAAAGTTAAGATGTGGGGACTCCAACTCCCAGAATTCCACAGCCAACCTTGATAACATTAAGACTTCTGGACTCCAACTCCCAGAATTCCTCAAACAACCTTGATAACATTAAGACTTGTGGACTCCAACTCCCAGAATTCCTCAAACAACCTTGATAACATTAAGACTTCTGGACTCCAACTCCCAGAATTCCTCAAACAACCTTGATAACATTAAGACTTCTGGACTCCAACTCCCAGAATTCCTCAAACAACCTTGATAACATTAAGACTTCTGGACTCCAACTCCCAGAATTCCCCAGCCAACCTTGATAACTTTATGACTTGTGGACTCCAACTCCCAGAATTCCCCAGCAAGCTTTGATAACTTTAAGACTCCAAATCCCAGAATTCCCCAGCCAACCTTGATAACTTTAAGACTCCAAATCCCAGAATTCCCCAGCCAACCTTGATAACTTTAAGACTTGTGGACGCCAACTTCCAGAATTCCCCTGGCTGGGGAATTCTAGGAGTTGAAGTCCCTAAGTCTTAAAGTTATCCAAAGTTGGAGACTCCTGCCCTACAGGAAAAACTACTCTGAAGTGTTAAGACGCTGTGCTAATAGTATTAAATATCTCAAACAAAAGAATATATGTGTATTACAATATTCAGTACAAAAAGGTCAAGGGAAAGATTTCCCCTGTCCAGTTCAGTCCAACTCTTATGTTTCTTAACTGAGGAAGCCAGCATTGTCTGATTCTGTGTTTGTGTGGCCGGCATGACTATACGCCGAGGTGCACAGAATGCTGTTACCTTCCTTCCCACTGAAGTGGTACCTATTTATCTACTTGCATGCTTTCAAACTGCTAGGTGGGCAGGAGCTGTAGCAAGGAACGGAAGCTCACTCCATCCCACAGTGCTTGGGTCTCAAACTGCCTTCAAACTCAGCATCTTAATCGCTAGGCCACCGAACCTCTCTTATTCAGCCATAACTTCCACAAGGTTGTCTAATCCCTGTTTGGAGCCAGCCAAACTAGTAGCCAGCATCCCCATCTCTTGGTTGTGAATTGTAAAATTTAATCACACTTCGTATAAAAATAATTTCTTTTTGCCCGTCCTGATTTTTCCAGGATTCGGGTTCATCGAGTGACCTCCAGGTATTTGGGGAAGGACAAAAAAATGTTCTAAAGGTAAAGATTCCCCTCACACATACTGTATGTGCTAGGCGTCCCCACTCTAGGGGACAGTGCTCATCTCCGTTTCAAAGCCAAAGAGCCAGCGCTGTCCGAAGACATCTCTGTGGTCATGTGGCCAGCTTGACTCAATGCCAAAAGAGCACGGAACGCTGTTACCTTCCCACTAAAGGTGGTTCCTATTTTTCTACTTGCATTTTTACGTCTTTCCAAACTGCGAGGTTGGCAGAAGTTGGGACAACTAACGGGAGCTCACCCCGTTACCGGCACTATGGATTTGAACCGCCGAACTGTCGACCTTTCGATCAACAAGCTCAGCATCTTAGCCACTGAGCCACTGCATGTATATATACAATGTATAGAACAGTAGAAACCGCCCAACAGACAACAGCTGGCTAAATATTAAGGTCTGACTGCTTGAAGCGTTGCAGGTAAATCCAGCACAGAAAACTATTGTATACATATGTATTCAATAGGAATGTGATATAAATTTGGAACAGAAATCATAGGCGTCATAATATTTTAATGGTGGGTTTTTGTTTTTTCCTTCTTATAGTTGTGAATAATTTTCTGCATAATTATGGACTCCAAAAATGTACTGGTTTTTATAACTTTCTTGGGTCATTGTTTAAAAGTTATAGTGATTGTCTAAGAACAATTGTTAGGGACATGGTGGCTCAGTGGCTAAGATGCTGAGTTTGCCAATCAGAAAGGTCGGCAGTTTGGCGGTTCCAATCCCTAGCACTGCGTAATGGGGAAGCTCACTTGTCCCAGCTTCTGCTAACCTCGCAGTTCGAAGGTGCGTAAAAATGCAAGTAGAAAAATAGGGACCCACCTTTGGTGGGAAGGTAACAGTGTTCGGTGCACCTTCGGCATTGAGTCATGCTGGCCACATGAGATGTCTTTGGACAGCGCTGGCTTTTCGGCTAAGAAACAGAGATGAGCACCGCCCCCTAGAGTCAGGAACGACTCACACATATGCGCAAGGGGATCCGTTACCTTTATACATTCTTCCATCCTACAGCATTTTAATTAAGAGAGTTTTGAGTTCCTCTTGATTACTGGATCTCTGTGAATTTTTTTTCTTTTGGTTTGCACTAATCTCATTTTTAAATAAATAAACAAACAAACAAACAAACAAACAAACAAATAATCATAGTGTTAAGTAAAGACTTTCCCACAGGCCAATCTTGCGAGGATATTCTAAGACAAACTTAACCGCGTTCAGTGGACTTTACTCTCAAATAAGGATAGTATTTCAATAGCAACATGCAAGCAGGAACAAACACACCCCACAAACACACACACACTACACCTGGTATCTTTTCAGCCTATCTGATGTCTATTTTTTTCTGCTGTTTAAAGGGTTTCTGAAGTTACCTTGAGCGGAGCGGAAGGGCCTACCTTACTTGTCATACGAACAAACAGTAGCACACAAGGGGAGAAATCACATTTCGGCAACAGGCAAAGTCCAGATTATATTGTTCATCTTCAGGTGTGGTAGG
The DNA here is from genome assembly GCF_051295495.1 of Thamnophis sirtalis. Taxonomy (NCBI): domain Eukaryota; kingdom Metazoa; phylum Chordata; class Lepidosauria; order Squamata; family Natricidae; genus Thamnophis; species Thamnophis sirtalis. Next base: position 31,980,559 of record NW_028261395.1, read on the forward strand.
GAGCGCTCCTTACAGGTAGTCCTTGACTTAAACTAAAGGTAAAGGTTCCTCTTGCACATATGTGCTAGTCGTTCCTGACTCTAGGGGGTGATGCTGATCTCCATTTCAAAGCTGAAGAGCCAGCACTGTCCGAAGACTTCTCTGTGGTCATGTGGCCGGCATGACTAAAGATCACAGGTGCACGGAACACTGTTACCTTGCCACCAAAAGCTATTTTTCTACTTGCATTTTTATGTGCTTTTGAATTGCTAGGTTGGCTGAAGCTGAGACAAGTAATTGGAGCTCACTCCTTTACGCGGAGCTAGGGATTTGAACTGCCGATCTTTCTGATCGACAAGCTGAGTGTCTTAGCCACTGAGCCACCATGTCCCTGTAGTCCTCGACTTACAACCGCAAAATTAAGCCCAACATTTCTGTTCTCCCTTAGGCAGAAATAGAATACTATCAAGAAGAAAACTGAACAAACATTATCATATTTACTAATACTGTGTGCAGGTAACACTGTTGTCAATAAGCTTCCTCAACTTACAACTCTCACTGAGCCCAAAAACGTCTGGAGTTAGGGTTGGGGTTCATATTTATGATGGTTGCACTGTCTTGGGGTCATGTGATCCCCTTTTGCGACCTTCTGATGAGGAAGCCAGATTCACTTAAAGGCCATGTGACCAACTTAACAACTGCAGGGATCCACTGAACAATGGCAGCAGGAAAAGTCAACGAAACTCACTTTACAACTGTCTTGCTTAACAACAGAAATTTTGGGCTCAAATTTGGTCATAAGTGGTATTAACAGAAATCTCTAAGGCCGTGATGGCGAACCCATGGCGCACGTGTCTGCAGTGGTATGCGCAGCCATGTTGGCTGGGAAGCGTGTCATTCCCCGTTTATCTTCTGGGTTCCTGGCACGCATGCACGCATGATGATCAGCTGTTTTTTACGCATGCGGCAGTGCCGGAAACTGGAAGAGCTGGCCTTCTGGTTTCCATTGTGCGCATGTGTGCCAACCAGTTGATCGTTGCATGCACATGTAACCCAGAAGAGGAACAGGCTGGTGTCCATGCACATGCTGGAAACCGGAAGTTCATTTCCTGATGCGTACATTCCCACTTGGCAGTTCCTCTTCCGGCGTGCATCCCCAAAAGCGCGCAAACAGCGTGTGCAAAGCACGTGCACACACACACACACTCCCTTTTCAGCACTCGATGCCGAAAAGGTTCGCCATCACTGCTCTAAGGGATCCACTGCTTTCTCCCACCCCACCCCAGCCTTTGAAATTCAGCAAGCACTATAGATGCCACAGAAGATGAAGTAAAGCTTCATATAACTGTGAGAACGAAATGGAGTTGAAACAGGAAGGGCTGTCAAAACCCCATGTACAGGTCCAAAAGTTGATGGAGTTAGCAGAGAGGGCTAAATTGATTCGTTTGATAAAAGAACAAGAGAAAAATACAATTATGTTTGTTTCTACTTGGAAACCACTTCTGGACTTTCTGCTCAAGGTGTGTGTGGGGGGGGGAGGGGGGGAATGAAACCCTGATTTTTGTTTTTACAGATCAGATAGATTTGTTGTTATAGAAATGGCTAGTGTGTACTATTCTGTAAAAGTAAAAAAAGTTGAGGTTTGATGTTAGTATCTTATTCTACTGCACCAAAGCAAGTCAGAGGTCAATGCCTTTTCTTTCTTTCTTTCTTTTCCCCTTCTTTTCTACACTTTCTCTTCCTTTTTTCCTCCACTATTTTTCCTGTGATTTGCTTTTGTATTTTATATTAAAAGCTAAAAGATCTCCGTTTCAAAGCTGAAGAGCCAGCGCTGTCTGAAGAAGTCTCTGTGGTCATGTGGCCAGTATGATTAAACGCCAAAGGCGCACGGAATGGGGTTACCTTACCTGCTTTTGAACTGCAAGGTTGGCAGAAACTGGGACAAGTAACGGGAGCTCACCCCATTTTGTGGCACTAAGGATTCGAACCACCGAACTGCTGACCTTTCAATTGACAAGCTCAGCATCTTAGCCACTGAGCCACCACGTCCCTGTATTTTATATTAAAAACTAATAAAAAGAATAAAATTTGGAAAAGAAAAGAAAACCGAAAAAACACCCTATGTAGGTCTAGAACAGGACTCTTCAAACTTGACAACTCTACAACTTGTGGACTTCGACCCCCAGAATTCCCCAGCCAGCCAACAGTGGGTGACTTGAGATGTATTCCAAAATTTGGGGGAGATTTTGATCATATAATTAACATTTTCATTGCCTAAAACTCTTTGCAATCCTCCCCAGCAGGAAGTTAAGAGACAGTGACTTAGTTAAAGTCATCCCTTTGGCTTGAAATGAAAAGGGTCTTGATTATGCTCCCCCTACCCCCATTTTCTCCTACTATTAAGTAAACACATCAGAAATGAACTTTCTTTCAAAGAACAAAGGCACTCTTAATAAATCTGCTAAGATTAATTCCCAGTACTGAAGGCAAGAAAGAAGTAAGGAGTAGAAAATAATCAAGGAGAGAAGCAACCTAGAACTAAGGAGAAATTTCCTGATGGTGAGAACAATTAAGCAGTGAGGCAATTTGCCTCCAGAAATTATGGGTGCACCATTACTATAGGTTTTTAAGAAGAGATTGAACAGCCATTTGTCTGGAATGATATAGGTTTCCTGCTTGAAAAGGGGGTTGGACTGGAAGACCTCCAAGGTCCCTTCCAACTCTGTCATTCCGTTATGCTTCGCGATAGTCCCCATGTATTTTCGTTATGCAAAATGAATCACTCATTGAGGTCTCATAATGACTGATTATAGCCCAAGATAAATTAGCAGCAAGATTAATTTATTTTAGCTCCTGATATCCGAAGGAAGAACTAAATAGAGCCGGGAAATTCTGTAAGACGTCCTAAGGGAAAGTTTTGAGAAAGCAAAAATCCCATTGCCAAACTTGTGGCATTCTTCATTCTTAGCAAAGTCAAGCTTAGCATCAGCCAAGCTTAGTCTTCCAAACCTTCACACCTGCTTGGAAAGGGAATTCAACAAGACACTCCCTTGCATAACTTATCAAGTATTTAAGTGTAGAGAATAAATGATTAACCCAACCTGAATACTCAAAGCCACCCAGCTGGGAAAGAAGCTTGGTTTTTTTTTCATTCTGGGAGTCTTTCTCACATTCAAAATGCTTCCGTTTAGTCTTTCTCTTATTCGTTCTTCGGTAACGAGAAGCCACAATTTTAAAAAACAAAAAAATCCCAAAAAGTATTCAGACTAGTTACTGGATTCCTTGGCAATTGCCTAACAAAAACAGCTCACTTCTAAAACCACAAGCCATTTCAAGTGTGTTAACCTGAGTAAATTATAACCTTTTTTCCCAAATTACGGCAATGGTTTCTGAGTGACAGGAAGAAATCGTAGGTAACCACTGACCTGTAAGGTAACAGGATAACAGCAGAATCAGCAAGAAAAGCTGAGCTGAAGGAAAAAGAGAAGAAGGAGGAAGGGGAAAAAAGAAAGATGGACAATGTGTTTAAGGTCTTTGTGCATTTTCCACCTACTGAAGAGAACTGTTCGTTTTCACGACGCTGGTAAAATGCAACGCTGGTAAAAATTATCCTTCCAATTCTGCAGGTCTCCAATCATTTGCAGTGCTAAAGTGCTGCTCTAAAAAAGGAAAACGGTGTGTGTGTGGGGGAGAGAAATGGGCTACAGATGCATATTTTACAATTCGAGCTGCGCTTGTAGAGCAAAGACATTTCTTGTAAATATTTTACGGGAAAAACGTGTTCGCACACACGAAGCCATTGGAAGCAGACTGGTCTGCCTGAAGAAGTAAGACGGAGAGGGAAACTTGAAAATGAGGGACCGACAAATTATTGATGGAGCATAAGCTAGAACAGGTTTCCAAGCTCTGTTTTTAGCTACCACGACCTCCTGCAATGCTCTGCCAGTGAAAACGGAGCTAGGGAGGGCCACGTTCACTCCCTTGAGTTCACTTACAAGGCAGGATAAAAATATAATATAATAAATAAATCTATTTGAGTTAACCTGGACTTCTGCTGAGGTCAGTTGACCAAGGCATCACCCCGTCTAACCAGCAAAAGGAATAAGTTATTCCAATCTCTACGGGAACTAAGTTCCTGGTGAAATGAATGCCTTATATTTCCCATTCCTGGTAAAATGTCCCATAGGAATAGGAGACTCCCAGGAAGTTTCATTTAAAAACTTAAAACTGAAACAGGAAGCAGTGCTATGCCAATTAAAAAAAAACCTACAACATACTTTAAACATGACTACTTAATACTTATGCTAAGTATGGGTTAAGCAGTTCAAGTGTTGGATTAAGGCAGAACACTTTGGAGCCATCGGTTTCTGGATCTGTAGATCTCCTTCAACAAAATAAAATTATGAGACTAATAGACAGATTAACAGAGTTGGAAGGGACCTTGTCAGTGGTGGGTTGCAGGCGGTACGCCCCGATACGGGCGTACCGGAACCTGTCTGGAGCACTGGATACCATTCCGGTATGGTGCTCTGGAGGGCCCACCTGCCCGCCCGCACTCCTTACCTGTCTTTAAAGTCTTCGGTGCTTCTGCACGCGCACATGACACGTACAGTGCCTGCGCGATGCTCCGCTGAGCAGCTGGAGTGTCACGGAGGCTCATGGAGGTGTTGCTGAATGGTAAGATGCATACGCGCACTGCGTGCGTCCATGTGGACAACGACGGGCTCGTTCCAACCTACTGGTTGGAACGGGATCCGGAATCCACCACTGGACCTTGTAGTCATCTAGTCCAACCCCCTCCCAAGCAGGAGACCCTACACCATTTTTGACAGATGGCAGTCCAGGCGCTTCTTGAAAGCCTCCAGTGATGAAGCTCCTTCTGGCCCACCTCTTACAAGACTGTCAATCATGCAAGATTTTATGGGAAGATTATCAACAAGATTCAGCAATCTCAGATCTCAGCCATATTTCGACTGAGTTAATTTTCATTTTGGTTTACTGCTAATGCACCGAAAGCAAAACATATATGGTGACCGTAACTCAGGCCTGGAAAATTTGCCCGTGCTGATCTGAAGAAGTACAGGTAGTCCTTAACTTACAGCAGTTTGTTTAGTGACCATTCAAAGTTACAATGGCACTGGAAAAAGTGACATAACCATTTGTCACACTTATGACTGTTGCAGCCTCCCCACAGTCAAAATTCAGATACTTGTCAACTGACTCATATTTATGATGGTTTCAAGGCCCCAGGGTCCTGTGATCCCATTTTGTGACCTTTGAGCAATCAATGTCAATGGAGAAGCCAGGTTCACACTTAACAACCATGTCACTAACTGCAGTGATTCCAGGGTGGATAAAAATCGATGATTTTTTTAAATTAAAAAATCAGTTTTTAAAAATTAGATTTTTTAAATTTAAATTAGATTTTTTTAAAATTTAAATTAGATTTTTTAAAATTTAAATTAGATTTTTTAAAATTTAAATTAGATTTTTTAAAATTTAAATTGGATTTTTTATTATTTTTATCAAATTTATTTTAATAAAATGCTTTTGGAGTAAAAATCAATCTAAAGATAGCTTTCTATTTAAGATGCATTCATAATTTAGTTTATTCAGCATGAAATGGTGCTTAGTTATGTAGCATGAAGCTGCACTATATTCTGCAATATTGGGATTGTCGATGAGTCAACAGTGGGTCAGAGGAGGAGCTGACAGAGATGACAGTTGCTCTTTAAAAATTATGATCTACATATTTTTCGGACTATAGCACTGGGGTATAAGATGCACCAAGATTTTGAAGAGGTACATTTAAAAAAAAAGATTTTGTCCTTCCTGGTCCCCAGGAGCATTCTGCAGGCCTCACAAACCCTCTGCAGGCCTTGTTTTCTGTGAAAAACGGGCCCGTTTTTCACTTGTTTTTGCCCTCCCCAGCCCCCGCTCCCCGGAGCACTTTACAGGCCTCCCAAACACTTGGCAAAAAATGGGATGTGTGGGGCAAGGTTTTGGAAGGGCAAAAAAAGCTGTATTCAGTGTATAAGATGCACCCAGATTTTCACCCTCTTTTGGGGGGAAGAAAGGTACCCCTTATACTCTGAAAAATATAGTAAATCGAGTTGATTTAAATCAAGCCTTTTTACTAGTGATTTAAATCATGATTTAAATCGACAATTTAAGTCAAATCCACCCTGAGTGATTCGAACGGTTGTAAAATGGAGCCAAACCCACTTAACAACCATCTTGTTTAGTAACAGAAATTTTGGGTTAGTGGTCGTAAGTCAAGGACTATCTCGACAAGCAGATCTGGCCAATTTCTCCCTTGAATGCTGTCACCATGCAGATTATAATTCAAGAGGAACCGTTCAGTTCTCTGGCGTGTTTGTTTTTCAATTCAGTCCTTTGTGTGTTCGCTTTGCAGCTTGACAAAGACAAAAACACAGCTACCTGAAATATAATCATACAAGATCAAGAAAGTGTAAACTTTAGAACTTGGAACGATCCATCAAAACTGATGAGTGGGGTGTTCCAAGAAAAACAGAAAGAAAAAGCCTGCGTAATTACACAGTAACATAATTAACATATGGGATTTATTACCAGAGGATGCAATGGTGGTCATTAGCTTAAATAGCTTTTCGGCAGCATTAGACAGAAAACATGGAAGACAGGTCTATGTCAGTGCCCGTTAAGCTTTAAGAAATAAATTGTAATTTCTGTCTTCCTGATCTGTGCCGATATCTTGGCACTGTGGAACCCGGAAGAAATCAGTTATCTTTAGGCCAGCTGGCTTCAATCTCCAAAGACGTGAGGCATAGAACCAGACTTCAAAGTAATCTGACGCAAAACCGTGAGCCGAGATGAAAATATATATTTTTTTCTTCCTGCTCCACTATACGGTCAGATTAAACAGTGTAGGCAACGTCAATCATTACTGCTGCAGACAGGAAGGCACTACAGAGAGTAATCAATTCGGCACAAGAAACCATTGGTTGCCCTCTAACACCACTGGTTGGCATCGCCAGGTCTCGCTGCTTTAGCAGAGTAAGGAAGAGACTCAGAGATGATTCCCACCTTGGTCAGTGTCTCTTCGCCCTTCTACCACTGGGCAGAAGATATTGAAGCATAGCCAGCTGAACAAATAGGTTTAAAAATAGTTTCTATTCTTGGGCTGTCGGACTCTTAAACACAACCACAATCGCTCCACGCACAGGCAGAAATGTAAGACTAGTTTTTCTTTTTCTTTCTTTCCCTCCCCTAATTACTTGCATTGGGATTATTCTTTATACTATTTATGTTGTTTGTATTTTTTGTCATGGATTACACCAATGAGGCTTAAACCAATATATACACAATGTACAATGACAATAAAGGCTATACTAGTGATGGCTAACCTTTTTCTCCTTGCATGCCCGAAAGAACATGCGCGTGCCCACAGCCACAATGCAATGCGTGAGTGACATTCCCCCATGTGCGCCCCTTGTACCTCTGCGCATGTGTGCCCCTCCCCGTGCCCCATTTTAGGCCTAGCAGGCCTTCCTAAAACCTCCTGGGACCAAAGATGGGGCATGGGTGGTCACGCTGCATCCCCCACAGCCCATTTTGGGCCTAGCAGACCTCCCTGAAGCCTCCTGGGAGCAAAAACTTGGCATGGGATGCACACACCCCGCTCTCCTGCATGCGTGCACCTATTCCGCTTGCGTGGCACAGGCAGGAAAATCAGCTGGCAGGCGGGAAGCACACACGCATGCGCGGTGGCAATGAGCTGATTGATGGCTTACATGTCCACAGACTACAGTCTGCACTAATCTGCCACTATATTACAGACTAGAGCAGTGTTTCTCAACCTTGGCAACTTGAAGATGTCTGGACTTCAACTCCCAGAATTCCCCAGCCAGCATTCGCTGGCTGGGGAATTCTGGGAGTTGAGGTCCAGTCATCTTCAAGTTGCCAAGGTTGAGAAACACTGGACTAGAGTCTTTTTTCCGATTTGTAAGGAGGAGGAGGAGCATTTCCCTTGAACCAACAGCACATTGTCTTGCCTTTTCAGCAACCCAGTTTGAGCACCTTGCAGAAACAGAACAGAATAACAGAGTTGGAAGGGACTTGGAGGTCTTCTAGTCCAATCCCCTCCATAGGCAGGAAACCCTAGACGATTTCTGACAAATGAGTATCCAGTCTCTTCGTAAAAATCTGTAGTGTTGGAGCATTCACAACTTCTGGAAACAAGTCGTTCCACTGGTTAATTGTTCTTAGGCTGGATAAAAATGGATGATTTTTATAAAAAGTTTTTTTAAAAATCAGATTTTTAAAATTTTTATCAAATTAATTTTAATAAAATGCTTTTGGAGTAAAAAAAAATCTATCTAAAGATAGATTTCTATTTAAGATACATTAACAATTTATTCAGCATGAAAAGGAACTTAATTATATGGCATAAGGCTGTATATTCTGCAATATTGGGACTGGTGATTCAACAGCTGGTCAGAGGAGGAGCCGCTGTGGGACAGAGATGACAGTTGCCCTTTAAAAATTATGATTTAAATCAAGTATTTTTTTACTATTGAAATCACAATTGAAATCGACTTGATTTTAATCAAATCCACTGATTGTTCTCATAGATAGGAAATTTCTCCTTATTTCCAGGATGCTTCTCCCCTTGATTAGCTTCCACCCATTGCTTTTTTAAACAGTTAAAAAAGTTTAACTCTTAATCATCGCTATTTTAAATAATGATTTTTTAAAAGAGAAAAAAGAATGAGAATCGTATAAACATACAATGCCTGATTTAATGTATACATTTTTTTCCTAACCTGCAGTAGTCTATGTATACATTATGTGCATAATAATCTAAACAAACCTACTGTATACATTTTTTTAAAAACTCCAATTATTGTAGCTCGGCATAATGGTACCTCTGCTTCTGTAGAATCAAATGGATCCATTAAGGGGGAAAAAACATTTTGAAGGTTTATTCATGGACACATTTAACAGAGTAATTTCCATCTCTGTCTTCATCGACATTGTGAAGAAGTTTGCTTGCAAAGTCTAGATTTTTAACTTTCCATTTCTTCTGCCAGCCTTCTCACCATAATAACGTTAACAGCGATGGTTCAAATTTGTCAGTACCAATTCACATCAGGCCTAAAGCTATGTTTGACGATCTTTGTACATGGTGTACCTTTCTGCTAATAACAGCCAACGAATAAGAACTGGGAATATGCATCTCACCGCAAATCATTTTCACCTCGTGCTCAAAATTAACATTGGGCCATATATCGTTCCATGCAAATTTATGGAAGGCATTGTTTTAATTCTGGATATTCGCTTAACGTTGGTAGAATCCTTACTTCGGATGCACCCCAAGTTCCGTATCTTATTTCCAAATCCAGGGGCAGTGATTGGCACAGGTAGTGACAGATTTTATTTTCCTCGGCTCCAAGATCACTGCAGATGGGGACTGCAGCCAAGAAATTAAGAGATGCTTGCTCCTGGGGAGGAAAGCGGTGGCAAATCTAGACAGCATACTGAAAAGACATCACCCTGCTATACACAATCTGTGTATAGTCAAGGCTATGGTTTTCCCAGTTGCAATGTATGGCTGTGAAAGTTGGACCATAAGGAAGGCTGCGCGCCAAAGAATGGAGGCCTTTGAACTATGGTGCTGGAGAAGACTCCTGCGAGTCCCTTGGACTGCAAGGCAATCGAACCAGTCAGTCCTAGAGGAGATCAACCCTGACTGCTCTTTAGAAGGCCAGATCCTAAAGAGGAAACTCAAGTACTTTGGGCAACTAATGAGCAGGAAGAACTCACTGGAGAAGAGCCTAATGCTGGGAAAGATTGAGGGCAAAAGAAGAAGGGGACAGAGAATGAGGTGGCTGGATGGAATCACCAAAGCAGTCGTTGTGAGCTTAAATGGACTCCAGAGGATAGTAGAGGACAGGAAGGCCTGGAGGAACGTTGTCCATGGGGTCACGATGGGCCAGACACAATTTCACAACTAACAACAAGATTGGAACAAATCAGGAAATATTTTTAAGGGACTCATTGTTCTACAACAAAGCTTCATCCAGAAAACTCTTCACCACATTAAAAAAAAAAAACTATGCAGATATATAAAGGCATTATTACAATCAGCTAGTCATCTTTAAGAGTTTCTGAAATTAAGCGCTCTCTTCTGACCAAAAGAAACGAGTGCTCTTAGATCAGTTATCAAAAGAGAAGTAATGCTATATTACTTGTACATAAATTATAGTACTTCCGTTGGGGAGGAAAAAGACAAGTTCCTTTAATTTGATTGAGCTTATTCAGTTTTTTAACAGACACGCCAACCATTACCTAACATTATTGTAAGATAAAGATATCTGCCAAAATACACCCATCCATCTCTCTCCTCTCCCTCTCCCTCTCTTTTGCAGGGTGAACTAAAATAAACATTGCCAAGCTCTTTGTATTTTTCAGCGCATTGCAACGGATCCAACTACGGTTGTAGGTTAGGCTTCTCCTGCTGTGGGGAACAGGCAAAACTAGGCAAAAAGAATCTTTTTTTCTTGTGGAAACTAAAGAACATATTTCTGTTGGAAATATCTCTGGTGAAAATAGAGTTACTTGCTTGGATGTCTTTCAATTTCTTTGTTGACCAACACATGGATGAACAGCCCCTAGTTAACTTTTCTATGCTAAGCAGGGTTGGACTGAATAACAAAATAATAGAGTTGGAAGGGACCTTGGAGGTCTTCTAGTCCAGCCCCCTTCTTGAGCAGGAGACTCCAAACCAGTGATGGCGAATCTTTTCAGCACCACGAGTGCTTATCGGCGCCACAACCTGGAAGAGAAGCTGCCCAGGGGTTAGGGTAGCGCACACTGGAAAACAAACTTCAGGTTTCAGTTGAATGCATGTGCACTGGCCAGCTAACCTCCCTTTTTCTGGCATGCATGCACATGTGATGATCAGCTGGCCAGTGTACCTGCTCACGCCGGAAAATGGAAGACCAGCTCTTCTAGTTTCTGGCACTGCCGCACGTGGGAAGGCCAGCTGATCAAAACGTGTGCATGTGCGCCAGGAATCCGGAAGAGGACTGGGCGATGCTGCACATGCCAGGAGACATGGCTATGCATACCACTTTGGGCACGCATGCCATAGATTCGCCATCACGGCTCTATACCATTTCAAGGAAGAAAGCAGAAGAGGAAAGTTCCAAGGAAAACTAGAATCAATAAATGATAATACACAGAATGCAAGTAAGTGAATTGGTAGATAGGTATAGAGGTAAAAGTAGAGATAGAAACAGATGTGTTTATCTCTTAAGAAGCACTTTCAAATTGTAGGAAGAGAAGACAACTATCCCAATAAGGCTAAGAAATACACAATTGAAAGGATCTAATATATTAGAAACTAGTTGGATACCCATGCTTCATGACAAAACTATGTGATCAGGCAATGCAGGAAAAATCCAGTTCACTGGCTCAGTGGTGGTCGGTGATTGAAACACATAAGGGAATATCACTCCCACCGCCTTGAATCTGGAAGCAATTTGATTGGTGGAAGGTGTAGACATGAGGTACTGATGTTTAATACTGTAAGGAGCCCCAGACCGCTCCTGAGTGAAGGAGTGGAACGTCTGCCAGTTTGAACTGAGGTAACAGAATGTGAGGCGACTGGCAGTTGGAACAGAGTTCTTTTCAGGTGGGGAGGGGGAGTAGAATGTCTAACTCCTTAGAATCAGAGCATGTTAATATAAGGCAACCGGCAGTTGTCTTTGTTATATATTTAACAAAGTTATATATTTGGGGAAAGGGTTTTAATGACCTTCCCTTTATTCAGAGTTCCAAGGATTTGGGGGAAGGGAGGGAGCCTGCTAGCAAGACTCTGCATATTAACTACACAAGTAGATCAGCTCTGAAAGATGCATATTGTTTATCTGTGTTGACTGAAGCATCCACTCGGAAACATCTGCAGGGAAAGCTGCATTTCTTATTTGCTTTATGTGCTTATAAAACTTATTATACCGCTCACCACCAAAGGCTCTTAATCTCCACCTGGGAGCTTTAGTAACATTTCATTAGCTCAATTCTCTATGTATATTTGGGAGGGGGGAGGGGTTTACTACAATACAAACAAAACTCATCGGGAAATTTTATAAGAAACAGCAGATTATGAGCTAGTTCAGATTTAAGATGATTTCTCCCTGTTAAGGAATCGCAATGGATCTTAAAGTTGTTGTCCCCCCCCCCTCCTTTAAGTTAAGGTTTAGGGTTAGGGTTAGGTTTAGGGTTAGGGTTACAGTGCGCTTCTGTTGGCGCACTGTTGTCGGCGCGCTTCAGCGCTCATTCATCAGCGCGCTTTAGAACTCGCGGTTTTGTCACCGCAATTTAGTCAGGCGCGCTTTTGTCGTTCGCGCATTTGTGGGTGAACCGGACCGCTGGTCTTCATGCACGCTGGAATGCGGGAAACCCAAAGACCAATTGGCTGGTGTGCATGCATGCACCAGAAACCTGAAGAAACCTGTGAACTAGTCTTCGGGTTTCCGGGAATCTGGCATGTGCAATTTCCAATTTGGGTACTTTGTGCTGAAAAGGTTTGCCATCACTGGTATAGGGTCTCCTGCTTGGGTGTAGGGTTGGACTGGAAGACCTCTGAGGTCCCTTCGAATTCTATTATACTGTTCTGTTATTCTTTCTATGACCATGTGAATCCATTCCATCAAATCCAAAGAAAGTCTTCTATGTAGGGTCTCCTGCTTTTGGGGGTGTGTGTGTGTGGACTAGATGACGTATAAGGTCCCTTCCAACCCTGTGAATCTTTTATTCTGTTACTTATACATATAAGAAGTCCACCATGTTTCCCCAAGCTAGGAAGTCTATCTTAATCTGCATTTTGGCATGTCCGAATGATAATTGAGGTTATTATTATTTTTTCCTTGTCTTCAGCTGGCTCATTTCCCGGCCACAATTATATCGAGACCTCAAATGCAGAGTTTTAAAAATAAATCTGCTCGGATGGCTAATACGTCTGCGGTGAGTCTGCTCCCCTCGCCTTACATTCCAGGCAGCCCTCAATTTAACCACAGTTCATTTAGTGACTGTTACGGCACTGAAAAAAAGTGACTTATGACCATTTTTCACACTTTTGAACCTTTGTAGCATCCCCGCCTGGTCACGTGATCAACATTCAGATTCTTGGCAACTGATTCATAGTTATGACGGTTGCAGCATCCTGGGGGAAAGTCACACGATCTCCCATTCGCGACCTTCTGACCAGCGAAGTCAACGGGGAAGCCCGACTCGCTTAACAACAGTAGGAATTCAGAAACAAATTTAACAACTGTAGGAATTCACTTAAAAACTGTGGTGAGAAAGGTTGTAAAATGAGGCACAACCTGCTTAACAAATGCCTCTTTTTAACAACAGAAATTTGGGGTACAATTGTGTCGTAAGTCGAGGGTTACCTGTACTCTTCTTTGGCTTTGATGAGGCCGGAAATGCCATAGAAATAGCAGAAATATCACACACACACACCTTTCACCATTCTGAATTAAGAAACCACCTGACAGATTGCCTGCGTTTCCCACAAGACACTTAAGTCAGCTAGAGCTACCTAAATGCTTTCTTAAATCCAGCAAAACAGGCATTGAGCAGAGAGCAATAATTCTGAGCCAGTAATAGGGACCAAGTGGAAAGAAAGCAGAATATTTCCACTGAACTGGGGACGGTGCCAAGAGGAGACCAAATCCCCAAATGGATTGTGTGGGATTTCAGGAGCCCCGACTGTTCTGACCGAGGCTTCCCGAGAGCCTGAAGCAAACTCCTTGTCCTGACAAACCCTTTTATTAATTTACTGTGAATTCTGCTAATTCAGCAGTCTTTCCAGGAAGGATTTACAGTCACAGACCTTATCTGGCTTGGAGAGCTGACAAGCCACTATCTGTAAAACTTGGCAAGGAGTCTCGGACAGTCACAAACCAATTAAGCGAACGAATTGTCTCCTGCAAACTCCACTCCCCTCTCGCTCCTCTTTTATTTCCTCTGGGAGGGGCCATTCATCGTCCACCTGTGGCCTTATTCCCAAGTCAACCCTTTTTTCCTTAGCTGTCCCCTTGATCTGGCAACTTTGTGCATGCGCAGACTAGGAACAGGCTCCAGCTGTTCGTCTTCCTCACTGATGTCTGACTCTGAAGGCAGCTGAAAACTGTCAGACAGCTCCGGCCCCATCTCTGCCTCCAACACAGAGCCCTCATCACAGCCTTCCCCAGACGCCAGGACTGACCCATGTTCCTCCCTAACCTCCTCACTGTCCGAATCTGCTGCCAGCTCTGCTGGCCACTGGTGGGTCACAACACCGACATTCAAAAAGACCAGTGAAAGAAAGCCTCGTTTTAAGACACCCTTATTTATTTCTCAAAAATCAACTTTCAATCAGCTGTCATGAAGGGCTTAGAAAGAAGAAAATTTAAGTCCCTTGCAGATTAATCTACACTCTTCTGCCCCAGAAAACAAAACAAAATCTTGTGAAAATCTTGCTACTCTATGAGCTTGGCTGGGCTCACAGTTATAGTCCTGGTTCAGACATGAAAGCTGGCTCGATGACATTGTGCCAATCACCAGAGAGACTGTGAGTTCTAGTCCTACCCTAGGCATGAAAACTGGCTCAGTGACATCGGGCCATGAGTTCTAGTCTCATCGTACATGCAAAGGCCAGCTGAGTAACTTTGGGTCCGTCATTCTCTCTCATCCCAACTCACCTCACAGGGTTGTTATTGTTATCATTGTGGGGAAATTAGGAAGACGAATTAGGGGATATTTGCCACCTTAAGTAACTTACAAAGTAATAAAAGCAGGGTAAAACAATCTTAAAAAGATCTCAACAATTCAACTGTCGGCAAGAACAACCTAGAAAGGTAACAATGACAAACCTCTTTCATGCTGGCGCTAAGGAAATTATACAAACCAAGATCAACAAAGTCACCAGGAATCGAGGTTAACCAAAAGGTATCTTTTTCATCCATCTTTAATCAGAAGAAGCCCAGGGATTTCAACTGCTCCATGCTTTAGGTCCAGAAAAGGAAATTCCTTTTATTTATTTCACCCTCCAATCAAAACCAGCAGAACCCCAAAATCCACTTCAAGCCAGGACCCAAAATAAGAGAAAAACAAAATGGTGAAACAAAGAGGTTCTGATCTGATCCTCGCTTCCTATTATCTGATTTTCCTCCTCACAGCCCCCACGTCCCAAGTCGAACATCTGTTGCATGTGCCGATTAAGCTTTTGTCAACACAACTAAGCGGCACTTGCCTCCCAATTTGTTATGACACTCCTCTGTTTGACAACAGGACCATCGCTTTGCTCATGGCTTGCCAAGAAGTTGATCTGTTCTCAGGTCATGCCAATTTTGAGCAAGCAACAACAATAAAAAAAACACAGAAGATTCTTCCAAGGGGGATTGCTTTTATCCCCAAGCTTCGAAGTGCAACCTTTATTTTTTGCATTGTGACACCATCGCTGGTTGCATTTGTGTACTGTTGTTATTACTACTAGTACACAGCAGTCGCTTAGAGCTTCGTTTCCCTTCTTGCCAATTAGAACCTAGCAGGGTTTTTCCCCCCCCTCTCCCAAGGAACAAGTTATTTAGAACACCGAAACAACAAACGAAAGTTTCCAAATAGGAGCACAAGAAAAGGGATGGATGGTGATAGGAGTTTGGGTCAAGCCAATTTGCCATTTTACCAGAAACCACCTATGCACAAGAGAACTGGACGGTTGTGTATTGAATTAAGGCAGGGGTTCTTCAACTTTGATTCCTTAAAATCATAAATTAACTTGGCTTCACATAATGAGTCATGTCCTTCCTTCCTTCCTTCCTTCCTCCCTCCCTCCCTCCACCTCTCTTCCTTCCCTCCACTTTCCTTTCCTTTCCTTCCTTCCTTCCTTCCTTCCTTCCCTCCCTCCCTCCCTCTGGCTACTTTCCTTTCCTTCCTTCCTTCCTTCCTTCCACCTACCTACCCAACTACTATCTATCTTCCATCTTCCTCCCTCCTTCCCTTCCTTCCTTCCCTCTACCTACCTACCTTCCGACTTTCCTTCTCTCTACCTACCTACCAACCTTCCCTTCCTATTATCTACCTTTCCTTCCTTCCTCCCTCCCTCCCTCCCTTCCTAACTACCTTCCTTCCATCCTTCCTTTCCTCTACCTACCAACCTACCTTCCCTTCCTAGTTTCCTTCCTCCCTTCCTTTCCTCTTTTTCAAGTCTTTGTCTCTTCTTGTCAGAACCATCACGTTTTTAAAAAGGTATACAATTTAAAATATTAAACACAAGATTAAAATATGTACAAGTTTTAAAAGATCTTGCCCAGAAACTAGCAATGTTATTTCTGTTCTGTGTGCTGCCGTGAGGTACACTGATCAGGACACAAGGGACAGGTAGGTGCGTGTGTGCACGTGTATGTGAATTGTTGTCTGCATGTCACCACAATCGCAAAAGGCAGAAGTCACCCAGATAGCCCCATCTGTTCAGAGTCTTTTTGTATATTGTTGTAGCCATGGAGTATCAAGAGTATTTCTTTTCTGCTCCCTACCCACCTTCTAATCCTCCCAGAGCTCAGAAATGTGCAAATCTCTTCCAAAATTTCCTTGCATCTCCCACTGGGCTGTGAAAGAAGCCTTGGATTTAAGGGATTTCTAATTTTGAGTGTCTGGTGACCACCAAGGGACCTTTCAATTATTATTCAAACTGCAGCAGCTGTCCTCTTTTGTGAAAAGCAGGAGTTTCTTTATTGTTGTTTTTTGGGGGAGTTTGTGCTGGAGAATTCCAGCAATGGAAATCGCTTAAGAAAACAGAATTAAAAGTGTAGAAACTCGGGGAGGACTGGTACAGGTAAAGGTTTCCCTCACACATATGTACTAGTTGTTCCCGACTCTAGGGGATGGTGTTCATCTCTGTTTCAAAACCGAAGAGCCAGCACTGTCCAAAGACATCTCCGTGGTCATGTGGCCGGCATGACTAAATGCCGAAAGCTCACAGAATGCTGTTACCTTCCCACCAAAGGTGGTTCCTATTTTTCTACTTGCATTTTTTACATGCTTTCGAACTGCTAGGTTGGCAGAAGCTGGGACAAGTAACGGGAGCTCACTCCAGTACATGGCACTAGGGATTTGAACTGCCAAACTTTCTGATCAACAAGTTCAGCATCCTAGTCACTGAGCCACTATAGGAGGACTGCTACAGGTAAAATAAATTTGGCAAGAAACATCCTGTTAAGCGAGGTGGTGTCTGATTCGTTCAAATGCTGGCTTGCTCAATTGGGAGTGATTTTATAGCTGCTCCAACTTTACAGATTTTTACAGATTGACAGAGCTGGAAGGGACCTTGTAGATCATCTAGTCCAACCCCCTGCCCAAAAAGGAGAACCTACACCATTTCTCACAAATGGCAGTCCAGTCTCTTTTTGAAAGTCTCCAGTGATGAAGCTCCCACAACTTCCGAAGGCAAAAGCTGTCCCATGGGTTGATGGTTCTCACTGTCAAAAAGTTCCTTCTTGTTTCTAGGTTGAATCTCTCCTTGGTCAGTTTCCATCCATTATTCCTTGTCTGGCCTTCAGGTGCTTTGGAAAATAGCTTGACCCCCTCCTCTCTGTGACTGCACCTCAAACATTGGAACATTGCTATCATGTCTCCCCTGGTCCTTCTCTTCACTAGACTAGCCATGCCCAATTCCTGCAACCGTTCATCCTATGTTTTAGCCTCCAGTCCCCTAATCATCCTGGTTGCTCCTCTCTGCACTCTTTCTAGAGTCTCAACATTTTTTTTTATAGTGTAGTGACCAAAACTGGATGCAATATTCTAGGTGTGGCCTTACTAAGGCTTTTTCTTTCCCATTTTCTCTTCCTCTTTGTTTACTCAGATTATCTATGGCTGGTTTTGAAAGGCAGATGATAGCCTCCTGTAACTCATTGTCCCAAAGGTGCTTTTTTTCAAGAGGCAACTGGATATTTTGGTTTTTCTTGGAAGATGTTTCACGTCGCATCCAAGAAGCTTCTTCAGCTCCGATTGGATGGTGGGGAATGGAAGGACTTATACTCCTTGCAGACAGCTGGTCATTTACATTCTTTTTAGAGAGTCATTGAAGCCACTTGGAGGATTGTCTGTGTCCTCAGGGTTACCAGAGTGGTGTAAATGGGTGTGGAGCCTTCTTGGAATTGCTGACACCACAGCTCCTTTCAGCAGTTCCAAGAAGGTTCCACACCCATTTGCAACACTCTGGTGACCCTGAGGACATAGACGATCCTCTGAGTGGCCTCAATGACTTTCTAAGAGAATGCAAATAATCAGCTGTCTGCAATGAGTAGAAGTCCTTCTACTCCCAGCTCCGAGCTCCATTTCCACTGACATAGATTGCAGGAGGCCATCCCAACCAAAAATGGAGCTTGGAAGCCCATTTTCTCCAGCAAAGGCACCACAGGCCACCACAGGCACTCCTGACATGAGTGAGGTCAAGCTGGCCATGCCCACCCCAGTCCCCTGAGGTCAAACGCAACCCTGATACGCAAACCCTCAATGTAATCGAGTTTGACACCCCTGCCTAAGACTCTTGGTATTAGAATCCAAAACTTTGCTCCAAACACTCAATTAAAAAGTACATTAGTATGTGAATTAGGCAATTCCAATTAATAACAATTATTTTAAAAAAAAACCTAAGGTAGTTCACCCAAAAGGACTTTTCAAGCATATTTGAAAAGGCAATCCATGTTTTAAGAATAACAGAAAATACATCTAGGACCTAGGAAACTAAGATGCTATTGATCACATGTTAGAAAGCAACATTTTCCTGAAAGAATTCAAGAAGAGCTCCATTTGAACAAACACGTTGGATAAGCAGTCCAACCTGAAGATGTTTTTACAGTGAAATTGCTAGAAAAATTAGGCAGAGACATCACACTACCAACAAAAGTGTGTATAGTTAAGGCTATGGTTTTCCCAGTTGCAATGTGTGGCTGTGAAAGTTGGACCATAAGGAAGGCTGAGCACCAAAGAATTGAGGCCTTTGAACTCTGGTGCTGGAGAAGACTCTTGCGAGTCCCTTGGACTGCAAAGCGATCAAACCGGTCAGTCCTAGAGGAGATCAACCCTGACTGTTCTTTAGAAGGCCAGATCCTGAACATGAAACTTACATACTTTGACCACCTAATGAGAAGGAAGGACTCACTGGAGAAGAGCCTAATGTTGGGAAAGATTGAGAGCATAAGAAGAAGGGGATGACAGAGAATGAGGTCGCTGGATGGAGTCATGAAGCAGTCAACATGAGCTTAAATGGACTCCAGAGAATGGTAGAGGACAAGAGGGCCTGGAGGAACATTGTCCATGGGTCAGACACGACTTTGCAACTAACAACAAAAAAACAAAGAAATGAGCTTTTTTTTCAGTTGGCAGGGGGTATCAAAGGCTAAAATGCTGATCTAGGAAGGGCTTAAGGACTGGGATGGTAAGTCTTCCAGAAGGTCCCAGGATCATCATATTCTTCACAAACTTGAAGGTTCTCCAGCACTGGGATTCTGATCTTGTCCACTTAAAAGCTCTTGCTGAAAATCTTGGTGTGGCCCTCAAAACAGATCCAGATTCCATACCTGCAGTCTCAGTAGACCAAGGGTGCCCAAACTTGGGACTTCAACTCCCAGCATGGCTGGTTGGGGAATTCTGGGAGTTGAAATCCACAAGTCTTAAAGTTCCCAAGCTTGGACACTGCTGCAGTAGATGATCACTTGAATATGAGCCAGCCGTGTGGGGCAGCAGCCAAACAAGCTAATACAATCTTTGTATAAACCGAGGCATAGAATCAAGATCCTGTGACGTATTAGTACCACTTTATAAAGCCTTAATAAGGCCACACCTGGAATACTGGATCCAGTTTTGGCCGCCACGTTACAAAAAAGATGTTGAGACTTTGAAAAATGTTCAGCAACTAAGATGATCAAAGGCCTGGAGACTAAAACATATGACGAATGGCTGCAGGTTTTGGGGTCTGGCTAGTCTGGAGAAAAGAAGAATTAAGGGTGACATGATAACAGTATCCCAGTATTTGAGGGATTGCTACAAAGAAGAGGGGGCCAAATTATTTTCCAAAACACCTGAGGGCAGGTTCAAGAAACAATGGTTGGAAACTAATCAAGGAGACAAGCAACCTGGAATTAAGGAGAAACTTCTAACAGTGAGGACAATTAACCAGTGGAACAGCTTGCTTCCAGAAATCATGGCGCTCCATCACTGGAGGTTTTTAAGAAGAGTCTAGACAGTCACTTATCTGAAATGGTATAAGTTCTCCTGCTTGAGTTGGGGGCTGGACTAGAAGACCTCCAAGGTCCCTTCCAGCTCATTCATTCTACTCTAAACCTATCTCAGCCTAGCCATTTCTGAATCAAATATGAAACCTTCCTAAGATATTGGTTCTCCTTCTTCCAGTATAGATAGTCTTCGTCTTACGTTTAGTTCATTTAGTGACTGTTCAAAGCTACAACAGCACTGGGGGGAAAAAGTGACTTATGGCTGTTTTTCACACTTCTGACGATTTCAGCCTCCCCATGGTCACGCAATCAAAATTCAAAAGCTTGGCAACTGACTCATATTTACGACGGTCACAATGTCCTGCGATTCCCCTTTTGCAACCATCTGACAAAAGTGAATAGGGAAGCCAGATAGGCTTAAAAGCCGTGTTACTAACTTAACAACTGCAGGGATTCACTTAGCAACTATGGCAAAAAAAAGTCGTAAAATGGGGCAAAACTCCCTCAACCTATGCCTCACTTAGCAACAGACAGGAGAGAATATTTGCAGCTCAGGGTTCAATGGCTGGGGTCCTTGGAGCTCTCTGAGGTTGCTTTTTTTCTTGCAGATGTTTCATGACCCAACTAGGTAACATCATCAGTGCCAGAACCTTGTGGTCAGAAAAATACCAATAGAATTCATAGAAACAATGAAGCGTTTCCATCTGTAGACCCTTCCGTGCCTCTGGATTGGCATTCCACAATGTTACTATTTGTTTTTGTTCTGATATTTACTTCCTAAAAAGTAAGCTGTGTTTAATTTCACTCAATTATAACACCTCCTTCATCGCCAAAACTGCCACAGCATTGTTCCAAAGCAACTCTTTCACAAAGGATGCCGCAAATTATCATTATTAATCTTTTCTTTACCACAGCATCCTGCTCAAAGTTTAGGGGGTCACACAAATACTATCTAACTTTGAACCATCATTCTGAGTTTTTTTTTTCAAGCAAGTGTGGAAGCGAAAATTCTGTTTCTCAAAAACAGCAAGCCCATCTTTGGATTCCAAAACCATTAAAAAAAAAATCCAGCTTTGAAAGGCAAAGTGTAAAACCCTACAGAGCTGAGAGACAGAGAGAGAGACAGAGACATATGAGGGAGAGAGAAAGAGAGAGAGAGAGAGAGAGACAGAGACAGAGACAGAGACAGAGAGACAGAGAGAGAGAGGCAGGCAGGCAGGCAGGCAGAGAGAGGTAGAGACAGAAACAGACAGTCAGATAGGGTGGGGGGAGAGTCAGAGACAGGGAGAGTCAGACAGAGAGAGACAGAGCCAGAGAGATGAAGAGAGGGAGAGTGGGAGAGAGAGCGACAGAGAGAGAGAGAGAGGAATAGAGGGAAGGAGAGAGAGAGAGAGAGGAAGTGAGAGAGAGGGAGACACAGAGAGCGAGACAGAGAGAGAGAGAGAGAGTAAGAGAGGGAGAAACACCACAGAGAGAGAAAGAGAGGGAGAGGGACAAAGAGAGAGAAAGAGAAAGAGAGAGACACACAGAGAGAGACAGAGAGACATAGAGAGAGAGAAAGGGAGAGGGAGAATGGGAGAGAGGGACAGAGAGAGAGAGAGAAAGAGAGGGAGGGAGAGAAGGACACAGAGAGAGAGAGATGCAGAGAGAGAGAGAGAGAGAGACAGACAGACAGATAGAAAGACAGACAGTCGGAAAAGTCAACTTCTACATTTCAAGTCCTTTAATGATCCAGCGTATTTCACAACCAGGGCTGAAAAGCAACACTTTAAAAGCTTTATTAGTGGCAGAAAATTAGCCAGAAAACTTTCTGAAAGCTACCTTTTGAAAATATATCAATTCTTCTCAAAACACGCCAGCAGAAAACTTTTTGAAAGCTGCTGCTTGAAAATGGATTACCAATTTACTCTCAAGATACATACAGATAGTCTTCAACTGACAACCCAAATTTCTGTTGTTCAGCGAGACACGAAAGTGAGCTTTGCCCCAATTTACAATCTTTCCCGCCACAAGTGTTAAGCGAATCACTGCAGTTGAAAAGTTAGTCACATGGCCTGTTAAGTGAACCTTACTTAACAGGGACTTTGCTTGTCGGAAGGTCACAAAAGGGGATCACGTGACCCCAGGACACTGCAACCATCATAAATACAAGTCGGTTGCCAAGCGTCTGAATTTTGACCATGTGACCAGGGGGGAGGGGGGAGGGGAATGTTGCAACGGTAATTGTGAAAAACAGTTGTAAGTTGCTTTTTTTAAAGTGCCGTTGTAACACTGAACGATCCTCAAACAAACTGTTTTCAAGTCGGAGGCTAAAAGGTAAAGGTACCCCCCGCACATATGTGCTAATCGTTCCCGACTCTAGGAGGCGGTGCTCATCTCTGTTTCAAAGCCGAAGAGCCAGCGCTGTCTGAAGACGTCTCCCTGGTCATGTGGCCAGCATGACTGAACGCCGAAGGTGCATGGAGCGCTGTTACCTTCCCGCCAAAGGTGGTTCCTATTTTTTCTACTTGCATTTTTACGTGCTTTCAAACTGCTAAGTTGGCAGAAGCTGGGACAAGTAATGGGAGCTCACTCCATTACATGGTGCTGGGGATTCGAACCACTGAATTGCCGACCTTTCTGATCGACAAGCTCAGTGTCAGCCACTGAGCCACCGCGTCCCTCTAGTTGGGGGCTACCTGTGTACAAATTATTTTGCAAGCGACAAAATCCTCCACTTCTCTTAATTTTCAATATCACTTACGGTAGGTCTTTGGAAGAGACGTGCATTTGCAAGCCTGCTTTTAAAAATTAGCTCCTAGAACCGCCTTTTCTCTTACATTCTCTGCATGTAGTAATCCTTCACAGTCCCCAAAATGAGGGGGAAGGCAGCTTTAGCCAAGTCCATGGAACCACCTACGTGTTCCATTGCAAGACCTTGCTTTCAATGAGCCTTTGTTTGACAGCTGCCGTTTCACCATCTTCAAGTTGAACAGGAAAAAGGTCATCCCTCATCCTCCTGGCTTTCATAAATCTGAATCGGGCCCTAACAGAAGGGAGATCAACCCTAACAGAATAACAAAATAAAATAATAATAAAATAATAATAAATGATATGTAATTGCGAGCATTACTTGGATCAGTTTTGGGGATTATGTAGAAAAGGCTCCAAATTCTCCCAGATTGTAAAATCGGCAAGGGATCAGCTTCTAGACAAGTAATTTAACAGATTAACAGAGTTGGAAGGGACCTTGTAGGTCTTCTAGTCCAACCCACACTCCCAACCCAAGCAGGAGACCCTACACTATTTCTGACACATAGCAGTCCAATCTCTTCTTGAAAGCCTCCAAGGATGAAGCTCCCACAACTTCTGAAGGCAACTTCTGTTCCATTGGTTGATTGTTCTCCTTATTTCTAGGTTGAATCTCTCCTTGTTCAGTTTCCATCCATTATTCCTTGTCTGGCCTTCAGGTGGCTTGGGAAATAGTTTGGCCCCTCTACTCTGTGGCAACCCCTCAAATATTGGAAGACTGCTATCATGTCTCCCCTGGTCCTTCTCTTCACTCGACTAGCCATGCCTGTCGCTTTCTCCCCTGCTGATTGGCATGGCACAATTTATTTCAAAGATTTGCATCGCCATCCATCTTAGAACACAATTCTGGGGAACTCATAACAGCAATAAAACCCCCAAAAGAATAATAGCACTGTAGGACTTTCATGTATCTGTTTAAAATCATAATTTTCTTTAAATATTGGCTACCTATTCCAAGTTCTCTTTGTGGACCTAAGGGTTTTAAAGGTCCTAAGACTTAATTCAATTTAAGTTTGTCTGTGTTGAAGGATGAGATTTTAGAATAGAGTATAAGTAGAGTAGGAGTAAAGTAAGAAATAGAACAGAATAGAATAGAACAGAACAGAACAGAACAGAACAGAGCTGGAAGGGACATTGGAGGTCTTCTAGTCCAGCCCCCCCCCCTGCTCAAATAGGAGAACCTATACCATTTCAAATAGGTGACTATCTAGTCCAGCGATGGCAACCTTTTTTGGCTCGCGTGCCATAAGGAGGGGAAAGCAGGGGGGTCGTGTGTGGGCATGCTGCACCCATAATGCAATGTGTGGCACGCCCCCAGTGCGCATGCGCGCATGAGAGGCGTTCCCCCCATTTTTTGAATTCTATTCTATTCTACTCTACTCCCATTCCCATACTCTACTGTACTCTATTGTACTGTACTGTACTTTACTCTATTCTGTGTTACTAATTGAATAACTGCAGGGATTCCCCTAACAATGGCAGTGAGAAAGGTTGTAAAACGGGGCAAATCTCACTTAGCAACAGCAATTCAGGCTTCACAGTGGCTGTAAATCGAGGAATTCCCTGTATGCGAGCACGGATTTGGAGTTGTGCTTGGGAGTTTGAAGTTTCTGCTCTTCCAGGCGCTCCTTACCAAGTCCTACAAGGCTTATCGGAGGTCTTTTAAGACATGACACCAATGTTATAATAACCAGATGCAGCTTCTTTCCCACCCACCCCACCCCAAAAATAGGGAAAGGGGCTGCATTTTCATCACACAACCTTTTCTTTCCATCAAATGCTGCATTTTTAAAACCGGTCACCCTTCCAGCCACCTTGTTGGGTGGTCTGTCGGTGGAATCCCCCCCCCCCCGACGTCCAGGCCTTTTGCACTGAGAAGACCTCCCTGTGGGAATTTTTTTTACAAGCCTGCATTCCCTTCCTCTGCCGTCCCTAAGCCAAGATCTGACTTTGGCTTAATTTATTACACTATCCAGCTTCGATTCCAGGCCACGGCCCCCCAATATCGCTTCTATCTGGTTAGGCTCCTCGGGTGAGAAAAAGAAGAGCATTTTTTTTGCAGATGGACAAAATGCCAGGAAAAAAAAAAGTCATCTAATCTAGGGAGTGAGTGGCTGGGCCCTTGAGCCCTCGGTCTGACTCTGACCCTTTTAGAGATGACACCCAAGGGAGCCCACCCATCCTAATCTGCTCTTGCAACCCCCCTTTCCCCCTTTGTTGTTGTTATTTGCAAAGTCGTGTCCGACCCATCACAACCTCATGGACAACGTTCCTCCAGGCCTTCCTGTCCTCTACCATCCACTGGATCCATTTGAGCCCCTTCCCCCTAATGCATATAATCATTCCCATCATTAACCTTCTTTCCAGTTTCTAAAGCCAAGAGCCCATATTGCAAATCCAAGCATCCCTCTCCCACCCTCACATTTCCGCCCCCCCCCCCACCTTTCCTCATCTAGCCAGGCAGCCTTGGGACTCAAAAGCCTTTTGCCCCTTTCAGGGAGTCTCTTGGTCCCACAGGGACTGCCCTGCCGAGAGGCATCCAGTGGCTATTCAAGGTTTCTTTTTTTTAAAGCCATTTAATCTCTTCCCCCCCCCCCCATCAAAAAAAAAAAAAGAAAGAAAGAAAGCTCAGTCCATTCGCAGGCATTCATGTGCCTTTCAATCCCATCCCTGCTTTCTTACTGTCTCTTAGGAAACCTTTCTGAGGGCATTTGTTCAACCTGCCAAGTTAAATCCTTCACTCTCATGTCAAGGGGGAGGGGGGAGAGAAAGGAGGGGAAGGGGAGGGAGGGAGAGAGAGAGAGAGGGAGGGAGGGATTGCTCAGAACACCCAGTGTCACATCCGAGCCAATTATTCTGGCCCCAGAACATCCTTTAAGACAGGGGTCTCCAACCTTGGCCACTTTAAGCCCTGGGGGACTTCAACTCCCAGCTGGCTGGGGAATTCTGGGAGTTGAAGTCCCCCAGGCTCAAAGTGGCCAAGGTTGGAGACGCCTGCTTTAAGAGTTCAGATCAGTAATTCCGCTTTTGCCTGTCTGTCTGTCTGTCTGTCTTGTCTGTCTGGGGAATTCTGGGAAGTCCCCCAGGGCTTAAAGTTGCCAAGGCGGGAGACCCGTTTTAAGAGATCAGCTCAGTAATTCCGGTTCTGTCTGCCTGTGTCTCTGCATATATATGTTTGTAGGGAACATGTGCATACCCCAAACACACACAACTCCCAGTGGGGATAGGGGACTCGACCCCTCAAATCCTACCTCTCTGTTGACTGTAGGGGCCAAGTCAAAAACGTCCTACCCCGTGGGCCACTGCTCCCTCCCCCCACCCCCGTTTCTTAGGCCCGCGTTTGATCGCGCTTAAGAGGAAGAGGGGGTCGTCTTTGGGAATGGGAGGGGGGAAAGTTCCCAAATTGAAGCCCCCTCCTTTTCCTTCCCATGAGGGTGCTTCCAAGCAAGGACCCCACATCTCCCAAAACAAAACAAAGTTTGCAGGACAGAAGAAAAAAAATCTTGGGATTCTCCGTTCCCTTCCCCCCCACACAGACAGACTCCCCTTCCCCTTTCCCGCCGCCCCCTCCCCTCCCCCTGTTTCTAAATCAGACTTTCTCCGGGGTTAAGGCAGGAACTCCAGCCTCCCGTTCGAACCGCTGGCATTGCTGGCGTCCCTTCTGTTTGTTCTTTTTTTAAAATTTTACCGGCTAGCCTTACAGCCCGAGACCCTCCCCACCTCCAATTTTAAGAAGGCAGGCACGCACAGAGAGAGGGAGCGAGAGCGAAAGAGAGGGAGCTTTCCCAGCGCTCTCCCCCTTCTCTTGGCCTTCCTGGACAGATGTACGAAGCGAGGGGGGGGCGGCTATTCCAAGCCCACCCACCCCCACTCCCCCATTCCTCCAGCCTAGCTCCAGAGGCCTCAATTCCCAAGCCCCGCGAGCGGAGGAGGGGGAGAGTCTTCCTTCCTTCCATCCATTCCCCGCCGCTCGCAACATCCCTTTCCACGCGCGGCGTCCCACTCTCCCTTCCCTTCGCGGCCACCGATCCAGAAAGGCGTCGCTTTTTAGGAAAAGCGCTTTGGCCGGAGTGGAAAAGCCGGGTCAGGAGACACGGGGGTGGAGGCAGTGAAGAATAGGGATGAGGGGAAAGAAAGCCAGGAAAAAGCAAAGGGGGGAAAAAAACACGCTTGCAATGCAATCCCCCCAAACTCCCGCCAGCCAAACCAGCAGCTTATTTTTAAACCTTTGCTTTTGTGTGTTTTAATGCCACAACCGAGCCCCGCTCTATTTTTGTTGTTTTTAAGCTTCCCTTGCCGCGGCAACATTGTTGCGGCTCCTCAAAACTTCGGATACACAAACACAACCGAGAGAGAGAAACACACACACACACACACACACACAAAAGAAACACCTCCGGCGGATCCATCCACATCGAACCCAGATTTATTCTTTGCTCCCCTCTTTTTTCTTTCTTTTTCCTTGCAACGCTTCCGCTGTTCCCCACCCCCGTGCCCCCCAAATGATATTTTTTTAAAATATTTATTTAAAATAAAACACCCGAATTCTCTTTCCCGGGCGCCCTTCTTGCCATCCCACCCACCCACCCACCTCTTGCCCAAGAAAAAAAAAGCAACTTATTTAATCTCGCAGGCCAATTAATTAAGCGCATCCCCCTTTCTCCACCACCACCCCCAGGGAGCTCCCAGGCTTCCAATAGCTCTTCCCCCCCCCCCAGCGCCCAATGATTCCCGAAAAAGCACCCCGGCCCCTTTAAGAAGTCTTCCCACTCTTCTGCTTGGCAAGGCACAGTCGCTGGGAAGAGTCCCCGGTTTTTTGCAATCTCGCCACCCAAAGCTCCATCCAACCCCCGCCGCCTGCCCTCCGCTTCTCTCTCGCTTCCCCCCGGACTTTCCATTGTTTTCTGCAAGGCCCCCCAGGCGCGGAGGGGAACCCAACCCACCCAGCCATCCACCTCTCCACGGAAAGAGCCCCCCGCGCACCGAAGACCGCGGGCACCAGGACGCAAAACTTACCTTAAGGCTCGGCGCTGGAGAAGCCGAGCAGCTGGGGCGGCCGGCTGGCGAAACGCACAGGGAAGCCGGCGGGCAAAGCAACCATCCAAAAGGCCAAAAGGAGAAGCGGCATGGAAAGAAATCAAAAAGACCCCCAATACTCTCGGTTTTGTCGTCCCCCCACCACCCTTTCTCTCTCTCTCTCTCCCACTCTCCTCGCCCTGCGGATTGCAGGTCCGGCGGCTCGGGGGGGGGGGGGGAAGGTGAAGTTGTGTGTGTGTGTGTGTCTGTGTGTTTGTGAGTGTGTGTGTGTGTCTCTCTTCAATCGCGCTTATTCCCTTGCTTTTTCCGGGGAAGGGGGGGCGGTGGGCGGCGAAGAGAGAAAATAATAATAATAAAAAAAATAAGGATCACCCAAGGATTTTTTTAAGGAGAAAAAAAAAACCACCCCAACCTTCACCCAGCCATAGGAGGGGGCGGGTGGGGGGGGAAGAGCACCGTGTTAGTAGAAAGAATAAAAGTGAATCAACTCGCAGAGAAGCCCAGCAAGTTGAAGTGTCAAATTACATGGGCTATTTTATTACCAAAGGGCCCCGCGCTTCTGGCTGTTGGCAAAATCTGTCCCAGATTCCTATCTTCTGAAAGGGAGCTTCGAGTTAGACGCCTTCCGCTGGCTGGCTGGCTTGGCTGGCTGGCTGGCTCCTTCCCTCCCAACCCGTCTCCTCCGCCGCCCCCCCCCCTCCCCAAGCTCCCTTCGCTTCCACTCCACCTTCTGACCATCGAAAGTTACAATCTTGAAAAGCCAAGTTGAACAACGCAAATAATTGTCTTTCGATCCCTTCCCCCCCCTCTCTCTTCTCCCTTCCTCCCCCCCCCCAGCATCAAAGGGGAGAACTTCCTGTCTGGGGAAGCCAGCTGAATGGCAATCGGACCCGCTGATTGATAAAAAAATACACGGGGGGGGGGGAGAGGGAAAGGGAGAGGGAGAGAAGGAGAGACAGAGAAGGGCAGAGAGAGAAGTGGAAGGGGGGGGGAAGGGGGATCCCCACCCTGCGAAGCCTTTGGCACTTTCTTCGCCGTTCTCCGCAGGGGGAAACCTCCCCGCTTTCCTTGACACACACACACTCACACACACACACTCAGGGCTCGCTCGCGTGCAAAACCAGCCGCCTTTCGCTTTGCACGCTTATTGTTTGGCGTTCGGGGGAGAACGAGGAGCTCCGGGGAAAATGGGGGGGTTCGGAGACGAGGGGGGTTTCCTACGAGACTGGACCTCCCCCCCCTCACAGAAAGACAGACCGACCGACCCCTGCTTGGGTCTCCTTTGAGCGCAGCCGGATCCGCGCAAAACCCAGATGTGCTGCCCGATGTGGGAGAGGCGACCCTCTCTGTCCACCCCGTGATTCCGAGGGGATTGGGGAGGGGGGTTGCTGTTCAGGTAAGCGGCGCGTTCTCCCCCCCCCCTCAAACCTCTCTACCTGTTTGGGAGAAGAAACCGCGCCGGAGCCTCTCCGAGGGGCGACTTACGTTCGGAGTAAAAGCCGGTGGTCCCCCTTTCGCTTAAGCGCATTTATGGAAATGTGCAAGACGGCAAGACCAAAAAAAGGCTGCCGCATCTTAGATTCCCCTCTTTTTGCCCCTCTTTTAGTTTATTAGCTGGGTCTTATTTAATTTTTATTTATTTACTTATTTAGTTCCTTATTTAATTTTTTAAAATCTATCTATCTATGTATCTATCATCTATCTATCGTTTATTTCCTTGTTTGTTTGTTTTTTTACACGCCAGGTGCACGGAGTCCTAAAGATGCCCCAGAGGGAAGTCCCAATCCTGGTTTATAGCGCCCAGAGATTCTCGGGGCGGGGGGGAGGAGAAGGGACGGGCCAAAATTGGAGGGAGGGTATTCTGCTCCAGGGAAGGAGGGGCGTGGATTTTTCAAACGCCCACCTCCGCCGGGGGGGGGGAGGGAGGGGGAAGAGACCGCTTCTCGGCTTCCACCGAGAACGCCTTTTTGCAAAGGTTTCTTCACTTTCCCCCCATCCCCAATAGAAGGGAGCCCTTGCAGTCCCCACCTCCTTTTGGTCCGCCTTCTCACGACCCGGGGAAGCCAAGTCGGGTTTGGCGCCGCGGAAGTGCGATCCCCGGGCCTTCTTTACTCCTTGCCAGGATCACGGAAGCTCATTTTGAGACAACCCCCCCCCAATCGTTTAATTCTCCGATCGAACTCACCAGACCCCCCCCCCCCAAAAAGGGGGAGGCGGGCGGGGAGGCAAGAGTCGGGAGCCCCCCTCCCCCCAAAAAAGTCAAGAGTAAGTGAACAGGACCCGCGCTTTGAAAATGTTGGCGATCCTAATATCTTTTTTTCCTTTAAAAAAAACAGCAGCACGGGATGCCTCCAAAGGCTTCTCTTCCCCCTCAACTCCACCCCAACTCTTCCCTAGGTACCCCAAATATTTCCAGGCCCCCTTCCCTCCGGTTGCTGGAAAGGGGGCCGGGGATCATGGCATTCAATTCCAAGCGCTTTCTCAGCCTTCCTTGTTTTGTGTGGGTACCGGGGAGAGGAAGGAAGGAAGAGGGAGGAAAGGAAAGAAGGGAGGAAAGGAAAGGAAAGGAGGAAGAGAGGGAGGGAAGAAAGAAGAAGGAAGGAATAGGGAGCGAGGAAAGGAGGAAGGAAGGAAGAGGGAGGAAAGGAGGAAGGAGGGAGGGAGAAGGAGGAAGGAAGAGGGAGAAAGGAAAGAAGGGAGGAAGGAAAGGAGGAAGAGAGGGAGGGAGGAAAGAAGGACGGAAGGAAGAGGAAGGGAGAAAGGAAAGGAAGGAATAGGGAGGGAGGAAAGGAAAGAAGGAAGGAACGAAGAGGGAGAAAAGGAAAAGAGGAAGAAAGGAAGATAGCAGTTGATTTTCCATCTTATTCCTCCCTTATTATATGCAGATAAGGAAAATCTTTCTCCTGGTTTGCAGGTCTCCTGCAAAAGGCTTCCTAGGTAACTTTCTGCTCAGCTTCACCCAGATCAGACAACAGATCCCCGGTATCCTAAGAGGCACAGGATGGGGAGAGGGATCTTCAAGCGCCGGGAGGCCAGTCCAAGTGATTCACTTAACAACAGTGGCAAGAAATGTCGTAAAATTGGTCAAAGTTCACTTAACAAATACCAGATTCACTAAACAGCTGAATTGATCAAGCTTTACAACTTCAGCAATTCACTTAACAACAGTGGCAAGAAATGTCATAAAATGGGTCCAACTCACTTAACAAACACCTCGCTTAACAACAATAAAATCTTGGGGGGGGGCATAAATGGAGAATTACTTGTATTTTCCCCTTCGTTGCCTGGGGGAGTAGGACTTGGAAGTTAATTTGGGTTTATTTCAAAGGAGAAGAGGACAAAGGTGTGATAAGGGTGCTGACTTTCATCCCTGGGTTCAAGGGGGGGGGGAGCATTCATCCTGAATGTCCAGACTCTCCTTCCTTTTCTAAAAAATGCAGATTTTTGGAGGAAAAACAGAGAAAATCAGCCACAGGCTCAAGTTTAAAGGCCGCCAGAGCTCGGTTTGCGACTGGCACTGGAAGCCATAACCAATTCAACTCAGGAGGAGGTCTGGAGCTCACAGGGATTGGGCCCTCATTCAGTCTGGAAAGACTTTGCAAAAGGCCTTGTAAAGAGGAACCCACCCTCCCCGACCCTGCCAGGGATTGCTGACCACAACAGTCAGAAATAACCACACAGGTGATTTTTGGCTGTCTTCTCTCTCCCCCCCCCCAAGAAAGAGGCGTTGTTGGTTTAAACCTGTGGTTCCCAACCTTTTTTTGGCCATGTCCCACCTAAGCATCTTTAAAAACCTGACCCCCCCAATATAATTCTTACTTTACTCAAAAAGTGAACTCATCTCACGCGCGGAGGAAGCCTAAAAGGCCATTAACTTGATTTAAACAAGGTTCAAATCGCCTCCATTAAAAATCAAATCGCCCCTCCCCCCCCCCCCGCGGGGAGTACGCCCCACGTTTAAACGCCCAGACCGCCCTCCACATCCCCGTCTCCACTCTTTTGCGTCTCAAAGGCTTTGCTTTCCAAGCAGGAAGCCTTGGGAACTCCTTGCCACTGGATTTGAAAAAAAAAAAAAAAGCAGCCCCCTGCTTAAAAAAAAAAGCTGCCTTCGGTCTCTGGGTTGCGACTAGCAGAGGATGCCGGAGCCTCTCCTTCGCAAACGTGAAGCCCCCTCCCTCTTTTTTCCCCTTCATTTTTCCTCGCAAGAGATTCTTCCTTTGGCTTAGGCGCCGAAGCTCCGCTCCGGGCTTTGGAATTGCTCCGGCTTCCGAGTTTTGCAGCCAGCCGCCGTGTCAGATGGAGAGCTGAATAACAAAGGCAAGTTTTGAGAGCAGCAGCAGAAGCGGCAGCAGCAGCGTTGGGCTGAGTGACGTCAGGGAACAATGCCCGTGCCAGCAGCTTCCCCCCCCACCTCTCCGAGATGCGCGCGCATCGCCCCGATGCTGCGGCTTCTCCTTCCGAAGCCGGACTCCGTTCTCGGACATTGAGCTCCTTAAAGGGACACGCACCTTTTATGGACTACCCAAAAAAGAGTGGAGTGAAAAAAACCACCGTTTGATGCAGCCTTTCCTTGCCTATTCCTTACTTCATTCTGCAAAAAGCTCTTTTCACTGAAAAAGGCCTGGAGGCTAAAACATATGAAGAAGAGCTTGTGGGAATTGAGCCCAAAATTTATGTTGCTGAGTGAGAAATTTCCTTTTTTTTCTTCCTTTCTTAATTTTTTTAAATTTCTTTTTTTAAATATGAACATTTGCTTAAACAAAAATATTTGTCATCTGGGTACAAATATCTCTGTGCAATAACCATCAAATTTACAACATCATTTACCTTGATATTAATTCTCTAATCTTAGAATGATCAAAAGGAACGCGGTGGCTCAGTGGCTAAGACGCTGAGCTGGTCGATCGGAAAGGTTGGCAGCTTGAATCCCTAGTGCTGCACAATGGAATGAGCTCCCGTTACTTGTCCCAGCTTCTGCCAACCTAGCAGTTCGGAAGCATGTAAAAATGCAAGTAGAAAAATAGGAACCACATTTGGTGGGAAGGTAACAGTGTTCTGTGCACCCTCGGCGTTTAGTCATGCCGGCTACATGACCACAAAGACATCTTCAGACAATGCTGGCTCTTTGGCTTCGAGACGGAGATGAGCACCGCCCCCTAGAGTTGGGAATGACTAGCACATTTGTGCGAGGGGAACCTTTACCTTAGAATTATAGTATATTAAAAAGTTAAATGCCGTTGAAATTTCTTGTCAAATTTTGTCCCATTTTACCACCTTTCTTGCCACCGGTGTTAAGTGAATCGCTGAAGTTGGTAAATTAGTTACATATTTGTTAAGTGAATCTGGCTCACCACATTCCCCATTTGACTTGGCTTGTCAGAAGGTCGCAAAAATGAGATCCTGTGAACCCCCCCCCCCCCCCGGACACCGCAGCCATCATAAATGTGAGTCATTGCCAAGCATCCAAAGGTAAATCACGTGACCCTGGGGATGCTGCAATGGTCGTAAGTGTGAAAAATGGTCCTAATTCACTTTTTTCAGTGCTGTTGTAACTCTGAACGGTCATAATAAACAAACTGTTGTAAGTCCAGGACTAGCTGTCCTGGCAACCGAAATATCCCCAACCCAAAGGAGCTTTTTCCAAATGAGAACTGGACTTTCTTTTCTTTTTGGAAAACGTTTCGCTTCTCAGCCAAGAAGCTTCCTCAGTTCTTCAGTTAGAACTGAAGAAGCTTCTTGGATGAGAAGCGAAACATTTGCAGAGGAAAAAAAAAACCACACCACCTTTTGTTTGGAAAAAGCACCTTTGGGTTTGGATCTTTCAGTGGCCACCAAAGGTCCTTTCAGAAGCTACCTTGAATAATAGCTTGTGATGGTTTTGCAAGGAAAAAAAAGAGGGAAACTCGCAATTGTCTCCCCAACCCACCAACCCCGTTTAGAATGAGTGCATTGGATGGATTGACTCTGGAAAATCATAAGGGAGAGAGAGGGGGGAGGGAGGGGGGAGAGAGGGAGGGAGAATGAGAGAGAGAGAGAGAGAGACTCTGGAAACAAGTACTGTGGGGGTAAGACACCCCTACACCTCTCGAGGGGGTGTTTTGTTAAGATACAGCCTGTTGTGCCTTTAAATGGCTTCTACCATGGTAACGGCTTAACAGTAGTCCACAAGGGATCCCACCGGTAAGGGGGAAAATCCAACATTAGAAATCAGGTTTGGTCTGGACATTTCCCCCCTATAAATAAATACCTTGGCAATGCCAGGTTATCAACTAGTGTGTGTATATATATGACTCTATGCATGAAGTCATCCTGAGTTAAGTCTCACCTGAAAGAGATTTCACCCGACAAAATCACTTAACGCAACCCACCAAGAGATTATGAGTGTCCTGGGCACGAAATCCTCTCTGGGTGCCAGGGATGTGTCATTAAATGTTACGGAGTGGTGGGGAGGTTGAAAAAAAACTGTAACCAACAATATGCAAATAAATAAATAAATATGCAAATTTCCACCACCCTCATGGCTTATAAATGTAAAACAGCTTCTTCTCTTAACAGGGACTTTCATTTCAAAATGATTTCCCGTTAAAAATATGCAACAGCATGCAGGACTCACAACTGCACACATTTTATACACACAAGCTTAGGTGTCAAAATAGAAAGGTCCCCTGTTAAAGAAAAAAAGTGGGGGAGATGATTTGCTACTTCCTTCCTGATGCTTCTTGACAAGCTAGGCAAACAAGGTTACATAACTTGTGGTTAAATCAATCACAGGTTCCTATGCCATATTTTTTCTTGGTGGCTTCCTTTCAAGACATCCCAAGTCCCAAGTTTTGGGGTTGACCCCAACTCTCGGTGAGACCTCTCCAGCACTCCTTTGTCAATACACAGCTGCTTACCCAAGTTTCAGAATAGAACAGAATAACAGAGTTGGAAAGGACCTCGGAGGTCTTCTAGTCCAACCCACTGCTCAAGCAGGAGACCTTATACCATTTGAGACACATGGCTGTCCAGTCTCTCCTTGAAAGCCTCCAGTGATGGAACACCCACAACTTTTGAAAGCAAGCTGTTAAACAATGCTGGGAGGGTTCTTGGAGGTCTTCTAGTCCAACCCCCTGCTCAAGCAGGAGACCCTATACCAGGAGAACCATTTCAGCACCGAGTGCTGAAACGGGAGCACGCATATGTACCAGCCACCTGGTCTTTTGATTTCTGCATGCACCAGGAAGATGCTCTTCCAGCGGCTCTTCACATGTGGTTAGGGTGCAGTACTGCAGACCACTTCAGCTGACTGCGATCTGCAGTTCAGTGGTTCAAATCTCACTGGCTCAAGGTCGACTCAGCCTTCCATCCTTCCGAGGTGGGTGAAATGAGGGCCCAGACTGTGGGGGCGATATGCTGACTCAATTTGCTTAAAAAGATCTGTAAACTGCTTAGAGAGGGCTGAAAACCCTATGAAGTGGTATATAAGTCTAATTAATAAAATAAATAAAATAAAATAAATAATAAACCAGAAGACCATGTGGCCAGTGCACATGCACGCGCCGGAAACTAGAAGAGCAGCTGCCCAGCACGTACATGCATACCAGATGGCTGCTCTTATGGTTTCCGGTGCTCCTACGCATGTGAAGATCATTTGGGCGGCGCACCTGAACCTGGAAGAGCAATGGGCGACAGCTCACATGCCCGGAGAGAAGGCTCTGCGTGACGCTTCCAGCATGCCTGCTATAGGTTCGCCATCACAGCCCTACACTATTTCAGACAAGTGGCTGTTCAATCTTCTCTTAAAAGCCTCCAGTGATGGAGCACCCACACAATTAAACATTTAAGCCATTAAACAACGCTAACTATAATAAATGCAGCCAATATAAAGTCAACAGTCATTACATCCCATCATACTATGGCATCCAGAGCCACCCGATTCTCGCTAAACCCTTAAACCAAACATAGTTTGCCAGTTTGCAAAGACAACTGCACAATCTTGGGAGAAGACATGGCTGCTTTAAGCAGTGGTGGGATCCTGCCGGTTGAACAACCTGTTCGGTGATTGCGTGTTGTGTAAAGCTGTGTACATGTGCGCAGTTTTACCAAAAGTTACTTTCCACGTTACTTCTTGGGGAGCAACACAGCTGAGGCAGGGCAATTCGCTCTCCCATGCTAATCAGCTGAGAGGATATAGGTAAGTAAAGTACAAAGGAGGGAGGGAGGGCCCACCTGATTGTCGGATTCAACTGTTCGCTCTCAGCTGATCGTTGAAGCTAACGGTTCACCTGAACTGCTCTGAACCAGCTGAATCCCACCCAGAGAGGTGAAATCGAATTTTTTTAACTACCAGTTCTGTGGGTGTGGCTTGGTGGGGTCATGTGACTGGATGGGTGTGGCTATGTAGTCATGTAACTGGGGGAGCCAAAGACAGAAATTCACTTTAACAATGTCCTGCTGGAGCAGGGTTGGACTAGATGACCTCCAAGTCCCTTCCAGCCCTGGATTATCCTCTGAAGCTGCGTCTAATGCCAGGTTTGTAGTCATTCCTTCCTTTCCTTTTTCTCTTTCTTTCTTTCTTTCTTTCTTTCTTTCTTTCTTTCTTTCTTTCTCTCTCTCTCTCTTTCTCTCTCTCCCTCCCTCCCTCCCTCCCTCCCTCCCTCTCTCTCTCTCTCTTAGCACCCCAACCCCTCGTTTTTGGCTAGCAGGCTTCAAGGAAGCCTGCTGGGAGCAAAAATGGACTCTCCACCCCTGCATTTCCAGAGAAAAACTTTTTTAAAAAAAGTTCTGAAGATCAGCTGTGTGACGTGCGATCATTGGAACTTTTTTTAGCATTTTTTACTACTGGTTCGGATGAACTGATAGCATTTCCCCCCTGATCCCACCCCTGGTTTAAGGAGTTCCAGAAACTGCAGCTATTCAAGCTCGCTCTGTGCTCTGAAGCACCTTTTCACAACTGTGTCCGCTCTGTAGTCTTCAGGCCTTCTTGCTCCCTTTGCTGATTGAGATTGGGCCCTGCCAAGCCCTGAGGTCACACAAGTACAGGAGATGAAAGAGTGACACACAGTGTTCGTAGTCCCTGGTTCATGACTAGAAATCCCCAGTGGAGGATGAACTGCTTGGGAAAAATCTCCATGGCTGATGAAATTGATCCTGCCTCAATTCTAGTTTTCCATCCATCCGGCTTCTGACCACAGAGTGACTTCGCTTCTCTATCTCTAGATCAGCTTTAATCCAAGTAAAATGAAAACAAGACCTCCTTCCTTACTGTCAAGGCCGCCCCTTGCTAATTAGTTCCACTCCTAACTCCTCCTTATAGAAATCTCTTGCTGACATTTTAGAGTTAAGGCGTGGCCAACCACTCAAGCAATCTCTTTCCAAACTAGATAGCCATTTTGGTCTATTGGTAAAGATACCAGGCTAGAAGCTCGAAGACCATGAGTTCTAGTCCCACCTTAGTCATGAAATCCAGCTAGGTGTCTTTGGGCCAATGACCCGGAGATGGTGAGTTCTAGTTCTGCCTTAACCATGAAAGCCGGCTTGGTGACTTTGGGCCAATGACCAGGAGGTGGTGATTTCTAGTCCCACCTTAGCCATGAAAGCTGGATGACTTTGAGCCTGTTACTCTTTCTCAGCAACCAAAGCAAATAAATTCCTGACAGTGAAAACAATTAAGCAGTGGAACAGCTTGTCTTCAGAAGAGGTGGGTGCTCCGTCATTGGAGGCTTCCAAGAAGAGATTGGACAGTCACTTGTCTGAAATGATATAGGGCCATGATGGTGAATCTATGGCACGTATGCCAGAGGTGGCATGCAGAGCCCTCTCTGTGGGCATGCACACCGTTGCCAGCTGCTCTCCTGGTTTCTGGCATGCATGCTGGTCTTCGCGGGTGCTGAAACACTGGATAATGGCTTGGAAAATGGCCTGAAAAATGGCTAAAAATGATCTTTTTTTCAACCATTTTCCATTCGTTTTCCAGCCATTTTTGAGCCGAAAACAGCCTGAAAACAGCCCCAAAATGGCCTGAAAACACCCCAAAAGTGAAAATGGCCCCCCAAATGGCCAAAAAAACAAACATGTGCACCCCAGCCAACTGGTCTTCAGGTTTGCAGCGCTTCGGCATGCACCCATGTATGTGCATGCATGTGCATTCCAGTTTGGGCACTCAGTGTTGAAAAGGTTTGCCATCACTGATATAGGGTCTCCTGGTTGAGCATGGGGTTGGACTAGAAGACCTCTAAGGTCCTTTCGAAGCTTATTATGTATTACGTTCGCATCCTCGTTATATCCATTCTGTTACACCACTCTTCTATTTTATAAATGGGAAACTGAGTTTTCATCAAAACAGACAATTAGAACCCGTTAGGCAAAATGTTTATTGTTGTTACACTGGATATCCCAAAGGTCCTTATTTTTTTCAAAAGGCAACTGGACTTCCTCTGTTTTTCCTTGAAGATGTTTCGCTTCTCCTCCAAGAAGCTTCCTCAGAGCTGAAGGAGCTCGTTGGATGAGAAGTGAAACGCCTTCAAGGGAAAACCAAAAAGTCCAGTTGCCTTTTGAAAAAAAAACAGCACTTTTGGGACAACCATGACCTGGATGGCTGAGAATCTCCATAGACATTAATACTGGACAAATGTGCAAAAATATAACCAACAATCATGTCACAGGTTATTTTTCATGCCAATGAATGGGATGCTTGATGCATTTAATGGGCAGGCTTTATTACAGTCATATGTCATCATCCAAATCTCAACCAACAAATGCTCATTGGCAAAAATATATATATATCAAAACACCAAGTACAAGCTGGGCAGATACGATCTCGTAGACGACCCCAACTCTGTCAAGGAGTACTCATCCCAAACGATCTAAGCCCCAGAGTCCACTGTAACAGCATTGCCAAAAAGGCATTAAGGGTTGTCAACCTAATTTTGCAAAGTTTCTTCTCTGGTAACATTGTATTGCTAACTAGGGCATACAAAACCTTTGCTAGACCAATTCTCGAATACAGCTTGTCTGCCTGGAATCCGCACTGTATATTGGACATTAATACAATTGAGGGGATCCAGAGGTATTTCACAAGAAGAGTCCTCCACTCCTCTGCTCACAACAGAATACCTTATGCCACCAGGCTCAAAATTTTGGGCTTGGACAACCTAGAATTACGCCGCCTACGGTCTGACCTAAGTGTAGGACACAAAATTGTCTGCTACAATGTCCTACCTGTCAATGACTACTTCAGCTTCAACCACAATAATACACAAGCAGGCAATAGATACAAACTCAAGGTAAACCGCTCCAAACTCAATTGCAGAAAATACGACTTCAGCAACAGTGGGGTCAATGCCTGGAATGCACTACCTGACTCTGTTGTTACATCCTCAAACCCCCATAACTTTAACCTTAAACTGCCTACAGTGGACCTTCTAAAATAAATGTGTAGGACTGCCTGTCTTAATGGTAAATAGTCATTAATTATCTGATATCACTGATTTTGTATGGTAAACACATGCATATTATGTGCTATATTAGCATTCCCCCCCTCCCCAAAAATAAAATTGCTCACCCTTAACTTTGCAAGGCAATTACCTAACAAACATCATGTTTACTAACAC
Source organism: Thamnophis sirtalis (assembly GCF_051295495.1). Lineage (NCBI taxonomy): Eukaryota > Metazoa > Chordata > Lepidosauria > Squamata > Natricidae > Thamnophis > Thamnophis sirtalis. Next base: position 32,020,223 of record NW_028261395.1, read on the forward strand.
ATCCTGGCTTGAGAAAATGGCTGATATTGGAGCTTCTTTTTCTCTATTTTACACCCAAGAGAAACATTTTCTTCACCAGCTCCAGCAGAAGAATCATACTGCAATGGTAGTAAAGTCATATTCAAGTTGAACTGCTGGTGGTTTCACATGGATGCATCCATGTATTGTATTTTTGGGAGTATAAGATGCTCCGGAGTATAAGACGCACATTAGTTTTTGGGAAGGAAAACAAGAAAAATAAGTCTGCCTCTGCCTACCAGCATCCATCGGTATTCAACTGGCTAGCATCCATGCAGCAAATAGCAAACAGCCTGGTCAGCTTCATCACGCTATCGCAGCCTGATTCAGCATGAGCAGCTGATTGGTGGGTGGATCAGCCTCACGGAATACCACCAATCAGCTGTTCCAGGCTGCAAGGATTGCCAAAGCCCATGCCACCTATGTGCATCACATTTTTGGCCTCCGTGTGTCGCGTTTTTGGCCTCCATGTCTCATTCTCAGCCTCCGCACCAGTGGTGGGTTCCTATCTTTTTGGACAAGTTCACCTGAACCGGTAGTGGTATGGTAGCCTGGCTCACTGGAACCAGCAGTGACCGAGGCCTATCACGCCCATGAACCGGTTCCCTGGTCTCTTCTTCCATCACCGAATAGTTTTCGGTCAACTGCACATGCGCAGGAACGCGTGGTGCGCGGGTGCGAGAGAGAAATGAGCAGCACGTGGGCAAAATGCCCTCTCGGCGAATGGGTAGTAAACCAGTTAGGAACCCACCACTGCTCCACGTGCCCCGTTTTTGGCTTCCACGCATTGCAGTTTTGGCCTGTTCGAGGCGGCAGAGATCGCTGCCTATCCCTGCCACCTAGAACAGCCCAAAAATGCAACACATGCAGGCCAAAAATGCCATGCATGGAGGTGGCAATCGGCGATGTGCTGTGACGATCCTTGCAGCCTGGAATGGGTATAAAATGGAGCATACAGAGGCCAAAAAGGTGATGCACGGAGGCCAAAAACGGACAAACTGTGAGAGCTGGTGGGTGGGGCACAGACATTTCCACCCACTTTTTTGGGGGGGGAGTGCGTCGTATACTCCGAACAATATGGTAATTTTGTGAGTATGCTACAGAAAGTGTTCCTCCCTGCTTTCTTCTATAATTCTTTTTTTACCCCCTGATCCATAAACTAGCACAGAATTCAAAATTTCGCAAGCAGTTCCTCATTCCCAAACAAACAGGAATGGGGCCTGGTTTAGTTCTCTAAATAAGGTCATCTCTTGTTGAACCTCAACAAGAACCTCACCTCTAAATCTTGAATCTCAAGATGATTCAACCTCTAAAGCAAGGATGACCAACCTTCCAACTTGAAGACTTGGGGACTTCAATTCCCAGAATTTCCCCAATTCGTTGGCAGCTTTTGTTGGTTTTCAGGATTAGTTCCAATTCCTGGCAAAACAATAACAACCACCACTGGGAATATGAATTCACTTAACAATGATAGCAATAGCACTTAGACTTATATAACGCTTTACAGTGCTTTTACAGCCCTCTCTAAGCAGTTTACAGAGTCAGCATATTGCCTTTAACAATCTGGGTCCTCATTTTACCCACCTCAAAAGGATGGAAGGCTGAGTCAATAGCAACAGTACTTAGACTTATATACCGCTTTACAATCCTTTCAAACCCCTCTTTTTAGCGGTTTACAGAATCAGCATATCTCTCCCAACAATCTGGGTCCTCATTTTACCCACCTCAAAAGGATGGAAGGCTGAGTCAATAGCAACAGTAATTAGACTTATATACCGCTTTACAATCCTTTTACAGCCCCCTCTAAGCGGTTTACAGAATCAGCCTGTTGCCCCCAACAATCTGGATCCCCATTTTACCCACCTTGGAAGGATGGAAGGCTGAGTTAACCTTGAGCAGGTGAGAATTGAACTGCCAAAGTGCAGCTAGCAGTCAGTTGAAGTAGCCTGTAATACTGCCCTCTAACCACTGCGCCACCTCGGCTTAATGGTGTTCACTTAATAACTTCCAGAAATGGTCATAACATCAGGCATGTTCATATGGTAACTCACATAATTACGGTCATAATTCATGGACCGCCTGTAGCAGGATTTCTAAAGCAATTTTATTTATTTATTTATCTTTTGTCAACTACAAGGAAACAAGTATCAGTACAGATCATAGACGTGGACAAATGAAAAAATGGCACAAATAAGTGGATAAAAATAAGCAAATCATAGCCATAAACACATAAAATGAGTACAGATGAATGGGGATAATAGGACAGGGACAGTAGGCACGCTGGTGCACTTATCCATGCCCCTTTGGGGATCTCTTAAGAAATGTGGCTGGAAATGTAGCCAGGCACATGGAACTTTTTATCATATGTGGTGGACGTGTACAACAACTAAAAAAATATTGGATAAAAATAAAAAAAACTGGCTGAAAGAGATAATTACACAACCAATAGAATTAAAGCCAGAATTATTTTTATTAGGAATAATTACAGAGAACTGTGAGAAAAGAAAATCAAATACCTAATACTACAGATAATAACGGCAGCAAGAATCATACGCGCACAGAACTGGAAAAACAAAAATACACCAATAGAAGAAAATGTGATAAAAAAAGTACTAGAATGCTCTGAAATGGACAGACTCAGAAAGGAAATAAAAGACAAAGAAGAAATTGAATACTATTCAGTATGGAATGTATGGTACAAATGGCTAGAGAAAAGATGCAAAGAATAAGAAAGCAATCAAGGGAGGAAAAAAGATTGCGAAATCAGAAAATAATCATAAAACTGCAGAATTAATATATAAAGGTATATATGTATAGATAAAAGGAGTATAATGAATACTTAACAATGTAGAAATGTTACAAAGATGATATTTATGTATAATAATAATAATAATAATAATAATAATAATAATAACAACAACAACAACAACAACAACAACAACAACTCCGCCGTTGCCGGTCCCAAGCCCGGATGAGAAAGGAGGAGGGTTGGGGTCAGGTTGGCATCTGGTCCCGTAAAAAACCCCCCGCCAACCCATACAATATGGTGAAAAAAACAAATAAGAATTCCATACCGCATCGGTCGTCGCGCGGGTTAACAAGGGCCGCGGCGGATGTTGGGGTCCCTGGACATCCGTCGACAAGTGGGCTACAAGTGGACCAGCCAACAAAACGACAAAAATATAGTGCAGATGAAAACCGTGCCATAATGGCCTGTTACTACAACTCAGAGCCAGAAAAAAGAGGCTATTTAAAGCGAATGTATGAACCATGGAAACAACAATATTCAACGACTATGGCACAAACCAGCAGTGGTAATTCCAGTGGTAATTGGCACACTGGGTGCTATTCCAAAAGCACTGGAATTACATTTAAAACAGTTAAAAATTGACAAAATCACCATCAGTCAAATGCAAAAAGCCGCACTGCTTGGATCTGCACGCATATTAAGAAAATACGTTACGACGTCCTAGGCCCCTGGGTGGGGCCCGACTAGTAACCAATGCCAAATCCGGTGAAACAACTGGCCGCTGTGATACAATTGTATAATAATAATAATAATACACCAGACATCACACTGTTTGAGAAAAATAAGGTCACAATCATAGACATCGCAATACCAGGTGATAGCAGGGTCGCCGAGAAAGAACATGAAAAAATTGCAAAATACCAGGACTTAAAAGTCGAAGTTCAACGACTATGGCACAAACCAGCAGTGGTAATTCCAGTGGTAATTGGCACACTGGGTGCTATTCCAAAAGCACTGGAATTACATTTAAAACAGTTAAAAATTGACAAAATCACCATCAGTCAAATGCAAAAAGCTGCACTGCTTGGATCTGCATGCATATTACGAAAATACGTTACGATGTCCTAGGCCCCTGGGTGGGGCCTGACTAGTAACCAATGCCAAATCCGGCGAAACAACTGGCCGCTGTGATAAAATTGTATAATAATAACAATAATATGTAAGATACACAAATCCACTGACAACCCAAACTGCCAACTTTGCAATAACAAAGTTGAAACTGTTTCATATTTAATAAGTGAATGCAGCAAAATTGTACAAACTGATTACAAAGCTAGACATGACCGAGTTGCTAAATTAAACCACTGGTCATTATGTAAAAAATATGATTTACCCCTATCCAGAAAGTCATGGGAACATAAAGTGGAAAAAGTTATCGAAAATGAGAAAGTGAAGATCTTGTGGGACTTTCGAATACAAACGGATCGTCATTTGGAGCACAACACGCCAGATATCATGGTTGTAGAAGGCCAAAGTGTACAGTTTATTGATATCTCTGCTCCTGGAGATGCCAGAGTTGAAGTAAAAGAACTAGAATAATAATGAAATATTGCGACCTGGCCATCGAAACTACATGGCTATGGATGAAGCATGTAACAGTGATACCCCTTGTCATCGGGATACTTGGCACCATGTCCAAGAATTTTACAAGATATATCAACAAATTGCAGCTTCCTGCAATAACACCAGCGGAACTGCAAAAAACCGTGCTACTTGGAACATCTTACATTTTAGGAAGGTACTTGGTTGATACCTAGGATGCTGGCAGCAAACTGTATCAACCATTAGCACCAGTCACTGGTATTTGTAATGCATTTTTGAATGTGCAGTTGGCTGAGTTTCATGTTTAATGAATAAAGTATATAATAATATGTAAGGTCCACGGTAGACAGTTTAAGGCAAAAGGTAAAATGGCATAGCTCTTTAATTCTCTATTATGTTTCTCATACAAAACTATTTGTGTATTAAATTTTTAAGGCTGCCCACCTTCACGACAGTTCTGGCTAATGTACAATGACCAAATCATTGCTAAAAAGATAAAGTAATTTATGCATTGGCTTCAACAAATGTTCAGCTTTGTTTTTCAAAATCAAAACGAAGAGGAGAAATTTGATGGCCTCAAGGTCCATCCGGTTGAAATGCTTTCTTTGATGGTACTTATGCCACTGTGTCTGTGTGTGTATTCACACACCACTTAATAATATTAAAAAATTGATTTTAAGCAGATCAATAAATTTTTTAGGGACGTGACCTGTTTGTATACCTTGTCAGCATTCATAAGTGCTACATTAGGCAGAAGTGGTGGGTTTTTTTGTTAAAAATATTCTTTGTAAGTCTTAAGAATATAAATGCAAAAAGCTAGCTGTCAGGCAGACTAACCAAGTTCAAACTGAGTTCTCTCATCTGCTATTTTAACCAGCTAATTCGTTCAAATCAATTTGCATTTTGAGGAGAGTTAAAATTCAATATAAGCATTCCTTCCAGATGTTGGGAGGAAGAGTGAATTAACTTGTAATTGAAGAAACTAATTGTTGAGAAGTAAATGTTTTCTTACTCACCTCCCCTTTTCACTCAGATTGCAGAACCGAAGTTGCCTCAGAAGGGCACAGAAGTCTGAAACGCCATTGATTAAAATATCTCTTTTCGCTTAGAATTCAGCCCCATATTCACCAACATGGCATAAGTGGCTTTCTTTGCTTGGATAATAACATATAAAGGCATCCTGTAAGAATCACTAAAGTTCTCCACTTTATTTTGGTCACCACATTACAAAAAAGACATTGAGAGAGTGAGAAATAGCCAAACATATTCTATTCTTTATACTGTTTCCATCTTCCCTTTAAAATATGAACAGAATCCACAATGGTTTGAGAAGCACTGTCTCCACTAGATAATTCACAGTCAAGCTGAAACTAAGTTCATTAACTAAAATTGGCAAATCCCAAATAAGTTACCCAGACTTAATCCCCATATCAAAGGATAAGGTCTGCAAACACAACCGGGATTAATTAAATGAGGTCTCCCAGAGGAGCGGCATGTTCACAAGAATAAACATACCTACACACACATGCACACATGCTCTTCAAGTGTCACTCTAAAATCAGCACCTAGACACTTCACCCCGACAAACTCCCGCTATAAAACTCTGCTGCTGTACTTTGGAAAAAGTGCAAAGAAGAGCATTTAAGATAATTAAAGGCCTGGAGACTAAAACATATGAAGAACGGTTGCAGGAATTGAGTACGGCCAGTCTAGAGAAAGGAAAAACTAGGGGTGACATGATAGCAGTGTTCCAGAATTTGAGGGGCTGCCACAAAGAAAAGGGAGACAACTTACTGTATTTTTCCGAGTATAAGATGCACCTTTTTTCTTCAGAAAAGAGACTGAAAATCTGGGTGTGTCTTATACACTGAATACAACATTTTTGGCCTCCTGAAGCCAAGCCCCCTTCACCAAAATGGCCGTGCAGAGCCTATAGAAGGCTTTCAGAGAGCTCTTGGGGGCTAGGGAAGACAGAAATGAGTGGAAAATGGGCCACGTTTTGCTCAATTTTGCCCCCCCCTCAGCCCCCAGGAGTACTCACAAGCCTCCTAAAAGCAATGCATGCAAAAAATTTTGACAAAAAATGGGCCTGTTTTTGCAAAAAATGGACCGTTTTTTGCTCGTTTTGGGGGGCCAACCCCAGGAGCACTCTGCAAGCCCCCTAAAGGCAATTCATGCCTTTTTTGGGGTGGGGACTGGCCCTTTTTAGCAAAAAATAGGCTGGTTTTGGGAGGTTTGCAGAGTGCAACCCCCCCTTTTTAATTCGCCTCTTCAAAACCTTGGTGTGTCTTATACTCTGTTGCCTCTTATACTCTGAAAAATATGGTAATTTTCAAAACACCAGAAGGCATGATAAGAAACAACGGATGGAAACTAATCAAGGAGAGAAGCAACCTGGAATTAAGGAGAAACTTCTTGACAGTGAGGACAATTAACTAGTGCAGTGGTTCCCAAACTTGGCAACTTTAAGACTTGTGGACTTCAACTCCCAGAATTCTCCAGCCAGTTGGGAACCACTGAACTAGTGGAACAGCTTCGGAAATTGTGGGCGCTTCATCACTGGAGGTTTATAAGAAGAGACTGGACAGCCACTTGTCTGAAGTGGTATAGGTTCTCCTACTTGAGCAGGGGGTTGGACTAGAAGATCTTCAAGGTCCCTTCCAGCTTCTATTTTCTATTCTATTCTATTCTATTCTATTCTATTCTATTCCTAATCCATATTCTATTCCAGTCGACCATTTGATCAGTAGGTGCAGCAAAATTTCACACACTGACTACCATGATCGAGTTGCTAAGATCATTCACTGGAAATTGTGCCAGAAGTTTGGATTTGAGTACAGCAAAAACCACTGGGACTATCAGGATGAGAAGGTTTTAGAGAATGAGAAAGTCAAGATCTTGTGGGACTTCAGAATCCAGACTGACAGGCACTTGGCCTACATCAGTGACATCACACCTGACATAACAATAGTTGAAAAGAAAAAAAGTATGGTTCATTGACATTGCAATACCTGGAGATGCACGAATTGAAGATAAACAGCAAGAAAAAAATCACAAAGTACCTGGACTTGCAAATTGAAGTTGAGCGACTGTGTAAAAAGAAATCGTGTGTTGTCCCAATTATAATTGGAGCCCTTGGAGCAATACCCAAAGGGCTACCTCGCTATTTGGAAATTCTAAATTTATCAGACTTGAACATTCTGACTCTACAAAAAACCACCCTACTTGGAACAGCTTATATCCTCCAATGTTACCTTAACAGTTCCTAGGTCCTTGGTTAGGACTTGAGCTGTTGAGCTACCAACCAGCCCCAAAGGCTGTGAATCTCACCAAAGGTTAACCACATAATAATAATAATACCACCACCATCTTGGGGTTTATTTTTTTGGGGTGGGGTGCTTTTGCACACAACCTAGCACTGGATATTGTGGAAATTAATAACTCTTGGCGTATCTCCGCTGTCTTTATTAAAGAGCGCCTGGCAGCTTGAAAGAGAGTTTGGTATCACGTTGCTCGGTATGCGTTCTTTTTAATGTTACATTTTTAACTCTGTTTGCTTGAGCTAATTATAAAGCTTAAATCCCTTGACTTACTGGGGTATTCATTGTTTCCGGATCCAAAAGAACCAATTGCCTGGGTGTATGATCACACACACTTGGCAAATCCTGCCCAATAAGCTTACTCTCATGCCATGTACACCCTCTCCCCCCACATCCCCCCTGCCCCCAGGAAAATGACTGGTACCACACAATGAAATAGGGGAAAACCTGCCTTTGAACAGGCAACTAATACCCTGGCAGGGAGAACTGCCAGGCTCCTCCTAATTAGAACACAGAATAACAGAGTTGGAAGGGAACTTGGAGGTCTTCTAGTCCAATCCCCCACCCCCCATCCCACAAGGAGGAAACCCTAGACCGGGGTCAACAACCTTTCAGACCTCAGGGACCACTGAATTCATAATTCTAAATTCTGTGGACCACTAATATGATCTGCCTAATGACCGGCTGGGTGGGCGTGGCAGGGTGGGCATGTGACTGGGTGGTCGTGGCCAACTCAATGTCACTCATGTCGAGGAGTGCCTCACCAGCCTCTCTTCGCCCCTCCCCTCCCCAGCCACTCCTTGCCTACCCTCCTGAGCTCCTTAGGGTCCCAACAGGAAGCAGCTGCTGGAGCTAAGCAGCCACTGGGAGAGAGAGTTGGCAAAACAGCTGGCTCAGCTCAAATTGGAACTGACCGAGAAGGAGGCTCAGCAGAAGCACCTCACTGAGGACTATGAGCATAGGCTTTCCAAGCAGAGGGAAGACCTGCAGGAGTGCAAGGCCAGGTAGCAATACCTGGAGGCTCAGCAGGCTGAGATGGTCAGCCAGTTCCAGGCCATGATGCAGTCCCACAGGAATGAGGCCCTCCAGCTCTTTGCCTGCAGTGATGCTTCCCTCCTGCCTTTGCCCAAAGCCATGCACCAGGAGGCTGAAGCAGACCCCAAGTCGGAATTCCTGCCCCCCCCCCTCTGACCTGCACAACAAGACCCCGAAGGGGGAAACTCTCTGCAGCAACACAAGGATTCATTGCACGTATCCGGCCCAGGGGGCATAGTTTGAGGACCTCTGATTTAGTGCAATATGAAAAATGCAAATAATTTTTCTGCGCACCACCAAAATTTTGTTCCTGACCACCAGTGGTCCATGGACCACCAGTTGGTGATCACTGCCCTGGATCATTTCAGATGAATTGCTGCCTAATCTCTTCTTTAAAACCTCCAGTGTTGGAACACCCACAATTCCTGGAGGTGAACCCTTCAGAACAATAGAACAAGAGAGCTGGAAGAGACCTTGGAGGTCACCTAATCCAACTCCCTGCACGAGCAGGAGAGTCTACACCATTTCAGACAAGGGACTATCCAATCTCCTCCAGTGATGGGCTCTCGGTCGTATTAGTTGTTCCTTGTTTGTTCATATTAGTCTGAGAGTGTCTCATTCTGAAACCCAGCCTCCCCCCTCATCTCACTTCCACCAAAGCCCATCATCCCCAACCAACATTCCCAGCAGGAATCAAGCTGGGAAACCTCAAAGAGAAGATGCTCTATTGCCTTTAATCTCTTCCAGTTAGAGGATGGTAGGCAGAATCTATGATGGGGTGGGCCTCTGGGGGGTTCGCACGGGTTCAGGCGATCCTCTAGTGAAGGTTCTGCGTGGTTTGGCGAATCCCCAAATCCCACTCCTGTCTGTCCCTGCCCATCCCTCCCAGGAGTCTCCAAGTGGCCCGTTCATCATGCCAGGTAAGTGCAGGGCCTGCGGGGAGACTTGGATAGGGACAGGGGTGGCTTCAGCTGCTGCTATTGCCGGTTTGCTCAGGAATGCGCCACACCCACTTTCCGTGCGCACACACTTGATTTGTGCTATGCGCACATGCATAGTAGGTAGTGCAGAGAGAACCAGCTTAGGGGCATGGCAGGCTGAGTTACTACCTACTCGTCCGAACCGGTCCGAATCAGTCCGAATCGGTAGGAACCCACCTCGGAGTAGGGGGGAAAATGAGCCTAACGGAGGTTCCGGAAGTCCAGAAAAGGGCCTGTTTCCAGCCTCTGGAGGGCCTCTGGAGCCCGGAGGAAGCAATTTTCACCCTCCCAGAGGCTGAAGGAAAGCCTCCGGAGCCTGGGGAGAGTGAAAAATGCCCCTCCGCATTGCCACGCCCACCCACCAATGGGACAGTGAACCTGTTGCTGCAATTTTTGAAGCCCACCCCTGTGTATAACAGTTTACCAGTTATTATAGATGGGCCAGATCTGATGAAGGTTCTCCACCAATGTTCTCAGAAGGTCCAGGTGAACCAGGGCAATGTTGTCACAGCAGCCAGTTGGATGGTGGTTTTTTTAAATCTTTATTTACACTTGGTTGCCTTTCCTTCGAGATGAACATAAGCCTCCATAATTTTACCCAGCGGTCCAGAGATTAAGAAGAGGGATACTGCTAAGTCAACGTGAGCCATCAATCACAGCTTCTATGCCCATTATTAAAATGGGGGGGAAAAAAAAATAGCCAGCTTTCTTTTATAAGTGATGACATGGTGCCCATGCATTCATTTCATTATAATAACAAAAATGATGTGTCATTAGCATCTCACCTTAATAGCATGCCAATTTGCAATTAATTTTCTCTTCTTATTGAATGGAGGGTGGGGGAGGGCGGAATGGCTCAGTGGGTGAAGACGTTGAGTTTGTCAGCTGGAAAGCTGACAGTCCCGAGTTCGAGACCTAAGTGCCATGCAACGGGGGTGAGCTCCTGTTCTTGCCCTAACTCCTGATCACCGGAAATGACTGGACAAAGTAACCTTTACCCCTTTTCGAACAATCACCTGACTAACGAGTCACAACTTTTCAAGAAGAGCTCCTCGCTTGTGAAGATTACAAGTTGGGTGCATACCAAAATCTAATGGGATAGGGACAGGGTTGAAATACAGCTGGCTCTATGTGGCTTGCGCGAGCTGGTAGCGCTGGCGGCACTAGGTTCGGCAAGCTGGTAGCATGGGCTTTGGGAGACTCCGCCCACCCGCCTGGATGTCGTCATGTCCCAGTTTTCCCCTCTGCCTGATGCTTGTTTGCTGTTTACGCACAGAGAGATTCTGTTGAGTAGCTTGATTAAGAGGGATGGATTGACACTGGAGCCATTGCTCAATTCTTCTTTCTTAAAAAAGGAATCAAAGCTTCTCACTCTAGATATTATTTTAGGGAAGCCTGCAAGTTATCAATGCCATGTTATTTAAATCCAATTCCTTAGCTCTCCAGAAAAGATGCAGAACAAAGAATGCCGTTCGTGGAGGTGTAGAGTTACAACCACTGCTTTCTTTAAAAAAAAGAAACAGACTACAAAGGGAGGCTGCCATTTTCACTTCCCATAATACTCAGGTGTAGTGTAACTCCACGACATTGGGAGTGAGGTGGGGATGTTGATGACTAGGGTCCAGTTATTTGATTCAACTTAAACCTCTCCTGTTGAGAGACAAGAACATTTATACAGAGAAACAGCTCCTAACTTAAACCCCTGGGACCCTGAAGAGTATTATATTGTTTTTAACTACTCACCAGGTGTGAAGTTGAGGAATAATTAAAGGGATTCAGAGAATGGCCATTGATAGACCTTCCTTCCTTCCTCCCTCCCTCCCTCCCTCCCTCCCTCCCTTCCTTCCTCCCGTTTCCCTTCCTTTCTTCCTTCCGTTATTCTGTATTCTATTCCTTCTCCTCTCCTTCTCCTTCCTTTCCTTCCTCTTTCTCTCCCTCCCTCTCTTCCCCCTCCCTTTCTTTTTCTTTCTTTCTTTCTTTCTTTCTTTCTTTTCTTTCTCCTTCTCTTCTTCTCCTTCTCCTTCTTCTCCTCCCTCTTTCTTTCTTTCTTTCTTTCTTTCTTTTTTTCTTTCTAGTCCTAGTGGACAACCATTTAAATTATATTTTTTCTTTCTCCTCCTTCTCTTCTTCTCCTTCTCCTGCTTCTCCTTCTTCTCCTTCCTACCTCCCTTCCTCATTCTTTCTTTCTTTCTTTTTTTCTGTCTTTCTTTCTTTCTTTCTTTCTTTCTTTCTTTCTTTCTTTCTTTCTTTCTTTTTTCTTTCTAGTCCTAGTGGACAACCATTTAAATTACTTTCTTTCTTTCTCCTCCTTCTCTTCTTCTCCTTCTCCTGCTTCTCCTTCCTCCCTCTTTCTTTCTTTCTTTCTTTCTTTTTTCTTTCTTTTTTTCTTTCTAGTCCTAGTGGACAACCATTTAAATATGAGCCAGCCACGTGTAGCAGCTGCCAAAAAAGCCAACACAGTTCTAGGCTGCATTAACAGAGGGATAGAATCAACATCACGTGAAGGGTTAATACCACTTTATACTGCTTTGGTAAGACCAGACTTGGAATATTGCACCCAGTTTTGAATTGCCATGATATTAAAAAAAAGATGTTGAGACTCTAAGAAAAAGTGCAGAGAAAAGCAGCAAAGTTGATTAGGGAACTGGAGGATCAAACATGAAGAATAGTTGCCGGAATTGGTTGTGTCTAATTTAATGAAAAGAAGGACTTGGGGGGACATGATAGCAATCTTCCAATATCTTGGGGATTGCCACAAAGAAGAGGGAGTCAAGCTATTCTCCAAAGCACCTGAAGGCAGGACAAGAAGCAATGAATAGAAAATGAAGAAAGAGAGACGCAACCTAGAACTTAGGAGAAACTTCCTGATAGTGAGAACAATTAATCAGTGCCTCGAAAGTTGTGGGTGCTTCATCACTAGGGATTTTTGAGATAGGACAGCCATTCATCTGAAACGATATAGGGTTCAGGGGGTTGGACTAGAAGACCTCCAAGATCCCTTTCAACTCTGTCATTCCATTATATCCTGCTGTAGCAGTGGATTTTCTTAGTCAAGAAGAAAAGTTGAATAAGTTAAATAAGTAGGTTATAATCCCCAGGATTTATGATGCATTGATCGGTTTCCCTTCCATTTTCCTTTAAGATATTGGTAAGTCCACACTAGGCTCTTTTTTATCATCGTCTATCGAGGTCTACAATCCGGCCTATCAATATTATTTAGAAGAAGCCCAGCTTAATGGATCTTGGATAAAACAAACCCCTGCTATTAAATCAAGGCCCCGCCGCAAATGACATCGCTTCTGTCAATTACGTAATTACACAGATGCCACTCATCAATGCAGGTAGCATAAATCTAGCTTTAATGTACATTGGGATGAACTGACACCCCCTTCCTTTTTTTCCAACAGCCCTTTAAATTAAGGATTTATTATAATGCAGATGAGATTTGGCATTGGTGAGGGTGACACACACTCCCTTGCTGTGATTGGTTTGTTCCCAAGTTGCACCTGGGAACTGGTCAAACGGGAGAAATTTTGGATATGTTTTGCATTTTTAGCCACACCTTGCTGATTCAGCACAACAGGAGACAAAGGCAGAGCTGGAACCTAAAGCATATGATGAATAGTTGTGGGATCTGGGTGTGTCGTTGTTAGTCACAAAGTCATGTCTGACCCCATGGACAACATTCCTCCAGGCCTTCCTCTCCTCTACCATTCTCTGGAGTTCATTTAAGCTCACACTGACTGCTTCAGTGACTCCATCCAGCCACCTCATTCTCTGCCGTCCCCTTCTTCTTTTGCCCTCAGTTATTCCCAGCATTAGGCTCTTCTCCAGTGAGTCCTTCCTTCTCATTAGGTGGCCAAAGTATTTGAGTATGTCTAGTCTAATGAAAACAAAAAGGGATGCATAATAGAAGTGTTGCAATATCTCAGGGGATGCCACAAAGAAGAGGGAGTCAAGCAGTGGTGGGTTCCGGATCTCGTTCCAACCGGTAGGGTTGGAACGGGCCTGGCATTGGCCACATGGATGCGTGTGGTGCACACATGCGTTATAGCTGCAAACGACGCTTCTGCAAGCCTCCCCAGTTGCTCTGGGGAGCATCGCGCAGGCCAGGGGTGGGTTCCTGCCAGTTCTAACCTCTTCTATAGAAGCGATTCCACAAATCTACAGTGCTGTTTAGAACCGGTTCCAGCTCCCTCCCCCCGCTCGTCCGAATATCATCAAGATGAAGAGTGAGAGGAGGAATTCTGGGAGTTGAAGTCCACAAGTCTTAAAGCTGTCTAGTTTGAACGCCCCTGGGGTTTTTTTTCCTAAAGGGTTAGAGGTGCAAGGGTCTTGTAACTTGACAGCTTTAAGACTTGCATTCTTGAATGCCAGAGTTTCTGAGCCAACATTTTGCTTGCTAAGCAAGATCATTGTTAAGTGAGTTTCACCACATTTTACAAGTTGGCCACTCCCACCCAGTCACATGGCTGGCGAGCTACTGCCACAAAACAGGCCACACCTACAAAAGAGGTTCTAAAAAAAATTGAAACCCACCACTGGAGCAGAAATGCCGAAAGCTTTAAAACACAGTAAGGAGCTCAGACAGGTGGGTGGGCCTTACGGAGCACCCTACCGGAACTTTACCTGGTGCTCTGGGCAGGCTCTGGTATGCCTGTACCGCCTGCAACCCACCACTGGAGTCAAGCTATTCTCCAAAGCACCTGAGGGTAGGGCAAGAAGCAGTGGATGGGAACTAGGCAAGGATCCATCAATTCTTCTCTTTTTCTTCTTCTATACCTTGAAATCTGGGGGTAGAGCTCCTGTCCATCTATCTCCCCTTTCCATATTCCCCTCTTTCTATTTCCAACCACGCTCAGTTCACTGTTGGTATCAACAATTATCTTGTCTCTTTGTTCATTTTTCCCTTCAGTTTTTAGGACTCTAACCTCCACTTTTGAACATCTTCAATTTTTCCATCCAATTTTACTGTTTTACAGTCTATGTTTTCCAATCTCTTCTCAATTTTCTCTGTTACTTCTAATAATTTTTGAATTTCAAACATAATCTTTTGCAATGTTAATGTTTCTTTTTGATGTTGTGCCATTCTTCCAACTGGTAAAGACTGCCACTCTAGCATTCAAAACTTTTTTATTAGATTTGACGCACGCTCATTTATAATCTTTCAAAACAAGGCTTTGTTTTCACTTTCATTTTTCATTTTTTTTTTCACTTCTCTCCAGCTGCCAATGAAACTCCCAAAGAGCACCTGTATAAACAACCCATGCTTTTCTCCTTATCACTCTCTATAAACAAGCTGAAGAACTTTGAAGGGCAAAGTCAAAATGATCAAAGTGAAAAAAGAAAGAGCAATGTTTCCAGGACTCAAGCCTCCAGCCTCCAAGTGGCAGTGTTACTTCCTTTCCCTCTGATATTACAACACTCTTTGTATTCCTTTTATATCTTCTTTATATTCCAGGCTTAAAAGAAAGAAAATTCTTAAGTGAAGCAAAATAGAAAGAAAACCCCCATCCAAACCAGTATTATAAAAATAAAGAAAAAGATTTTAATCCATAGGTAAAAAAGAAGTAGTAGAAGAAAAACTAATCCATTCACATTAAAAAATAGGAAATATTTGCAAAAATTTCATCCATAAAAGAAAGTTAAAAAATATAACATACTGTCCAATGTAGCTTAATTTCGCAACTTATTTTCTTCTGTTTTCAATTTAATTTAGCTTTAATTTTTTTGGGGGGACAGTCTTTTTTATAACAATAAGATTTCCTCACCAGATGGACACACTTTCTCTTTCCACTTTCCTCCCGTTCTGGAGCTGTCCCAACTTCAGCAGCTTTTGGCTGCGCTTCTGTCACCAGCAAGAAGAGATTCTCTTGGATCAATCAGGGACCTTGTGATGTCCCTGAGATCAGCAAGACGTACTCTTCCCTGTCACCATCTCTTCAGGATGGTTTAGGTCCAAAAGGTCCATCCAGCGGCAAAAGTATCAACTGCGATCTCGGACCTCCGAGATCGCACATAGTGTCGTTGTGACATCAACTACCTGTCTCTCCGATCCAGTAAAATCTTGTTTAACCTGGATCCCTTAACAGTGGCTGCAGGCTAGAGGTCAAGATGGGATTCCCAATCTCGGCAATTTTGAAAGCATATTGGAATTTCATAATGTGGTTTCTTCTATCATAACGTTGGCTCGTCTCAATCCCCATTATTACCATCTTATTGAAAATTACAATAATTGAGCCCCATTCTTTTCAATTTTCTAAGAAGCCCTGTAAGATACATGCAGAGTTCAGGTTACAGGTAGGCCTCGATTTACAACAGTTCATTTAGTGACCATTCCAAGTTCTAACAGCACTGGAAAAATAGTGACTCATGACCATGTTTCACATTTATGATCTTTGAGCCCCCTCCCCATGGTCATGTGATTTATATTTGTATGCTCAACAGCCTGACTTGCATTTATGACGGTGACAGTGTCCCCCGGAGTCATGTGATCTCCTCCAAACAGGGAAGTTTGATTCACTTAATGATTAGGTTAGTAATTTAAGAACTGCATCGATTCACTTAATAAACATGGTGAGAAAAGTCGTAAAATAGAGACAACTTGCTTAACAAATTTCCTTCACTTAACCACATACACTTTGGGCTCAGTTTTATGTGTGCCGAACTGGCAGTAATGCTGGCAGCAACCCACCCCTGCTCCTCTTTGTTCTTCTTCTCTGAACTCTGTCCATGGGTCTTAGCATTTTGTTAACTAATTCTAATGTGAATTTTTGTTTTATTTTTAAGATCTAGGAAGAGCTGTAGGAGACAAAACTCAGAACGATGGTAGTGGCGAATGAACCTTAGCTCTGATGCTCATGAAGATAGGTAGCTACAACAGCCACAAAAGGTGTTCCAGAAAGCAAACTCTGCAGAAAACAAGAAAGTAGGAATGCTTCAGTGAAATGTGGCAGTATAGAAACTCAGCATATGACATGATCCTTGGTGGAGGAACAGAGACACGATGTCCCTATTTTTTTTTTTTGCCAGTTGAACGTGGGAGGGTTGACAACAACAGTATTAAGCAACAGCTTGGGAGAGAAAGTCTAGGCAAGCTACATTACATTTTTCAGGAGAACTAATCTCTTCTGAAGATGCTAACAAAGGTATCCTCACACGTGTGCACGTACGCATCCACAACTAAATCGAAGGAATTATAGTGACCTCAGGTGTTAGAAAGTTCCTATGGATTTCATCCCGATTTGGCAATGATCAAATGCTACTTGTGACACCTGAATATCAGAATGGAATAGAGCTGGAAGGGACCTTGGAGGTCTTCTAGTCCAGCCCCCTGCTCAAAAAAGAGAACCTATGCCATTTCGGACAAGTGGCTGTCTTGTCTCTTCTTAAAAACCTCCAGTGATGGAGCACCGACAACTTCTGATGGCAAGCGGTTCCACTGGTTAATTTGCCCCATTTTACGACCTTTTTTGCCACCGCTGTTAAGCGAATCCCTGCAGTTGATAAGTTAGTAACGGGGTTGTTAAGTGAATCCAGGCTTCCCCGTTGATTTTGGTTGTCAGGTGGTCACAAAATGATGTTAGGACGCAGCAACGGTCATAAGTATGAACCGGTTGTCAAGCACCTGAATTTTGATCACGTGATCATGGAGATGCTACAAAGGTCATAAGTGTGAAAAATGGTCATAACTCCCTTTTTTCAGTGCTGTTGTAACTTTGAACAGTCACTAAGTGAACTGTCGTAAGTCAAAGTCTGTCTGTACTTCTTCCTTCCTCTATTTTGCCCACCACAACAGACCTGTGGTGTGGTGAGCTAGAGGTGGACCTGTCGCCTCACAATCAGGAGGCTGTGAGTTCAATCCTACATAGCGGCAGATATTTCTCTCTCTGCACACTGAGGACATATCTGTTGTGAACTCCACATTAGTGACAGGAAGGGCATCTGGCCAGTAAACACTTGGCTCCATTTAGTTACCCCGACTCCACCCCAGTGCAAGGGATTATAGGGTCATTAAAAGACCAACCAACCCCCCCCCCCAAAAAAAAATAAACCCAGCCCTGTGAGGTGGGTTGGACTGAGAGAGAAAAAATAGCCCAAAGTCACCTAGTCATTACATCTAAGGTAAGACTAGATCCGTGATGGCGAACCTATGTCATGTGTGCCAGAGGTGACATACAGAGCCTTCTCTGTGGGCATGTGTGATGTCACCAGCTGCTCTTCTGGTTTCCAGCTGGTCTTCGCGGGCGTCAGAGCACCAGAAAACAGCCCCCAAAAGACCCGAAAAACAGCTTGTTTTCCAGCTGTTTTGGGGGCTATTTTGAGGCCGTTTTTGGCCCGAAAAAACAGCCTGAAAACAACTCAAAAAGTAGCTTGAAAAACGGCAAAAAAAGAGGCATGCATATGCCAGACAGCTGGTTTTCTGGTGCTCCAGCATGCCGGCATGCACTCGGTGCCGATAAGGTTCACCATCACTGGACTAGAACTTGCGACCTTCTGGGTCCTTGGCTAGTACCTTAACCACTAGACCAATTTAGCTCATAGGTACATTGTAATGAAAATCAGTGATAAATAGCAATAGCACTTAGACTTGTATACCATTTCACAGTGCTTTTACAGCCCTCTCTAAGCGGTTTACAGAGTCAGCCTATTTGCCCCCAACAATCTGGGTCCTCATTTTACCCACCTCGGAAGGACGGAAGGGTGAGTCAACCTTGAGCCTGGTGGGATTCGAACTGCCAAATTGCAGGCAGCCAGTAGTCAGCTGAAGTAGCCTGCAGTACTGCACTCTAACCACTGCGCCACTGTGGCGCATAAACAAAGACTATGTCCAGCCTTCAACATTATAAGAATGACATATCGCCTTATTATATGGTACAACAGTGGGTATAACTCAGCTACAGAATTATAGTTTTGAAATGAGCGCAGTTACAACTTCTCTGACTTCATGTATGGTTTGTGCCCGTGAACGTATCCTAAATCCCTGAATGGGGGCCAAATTATAGGTAAAGAATTAAGGTTACAATGTACTTGACACCCCACTACTAACTGATTACCCCCTCCCATTATTACTTGGGAGACTAATGTGTGTAGGTAACAGGAAGATTGGAGAGGTTTTAAATATTATTTATGCCTCGACATGCTTATCCCCTCCCTCTCCATTAAAGTTTACTAAAGGATTGTTAGGACCCCATTGTAATTGTGTAGCAACCCGTGATAATTGCATGAATTTGCACTGATTACGTAAATGCACAATAATTATAACTTAAGCGGCTTTTGGTGGTCAAGCTTTGAAATATATATGGTTTGTCACGAGAAGAAAAAAACCCAGCATTGTAGGGAAATGTGGGGTGGAGCTTTTAAGGTGTGATAGCATTTCAAAACCCTGGTTTGCTTTTATTTTGAACATTTGGATCTGAAGCCACAGTGAATGATTTCTTGCCGATCTCTATCCAACCCTATCAAATGTAAGATAGTTGGTTGCTTTCAAATAAAAACCAAAAGCCTGTAATAAGCACCATCTCTGCAGTAACTAAAAATAATAATTTGCAAGACTTTTGGGTCACTTGTTTCAAGTAATTCATAAACCTCAACATACAGTTCTCTATTATGGGTACAATAACATATATCTATTTAAAGATGTATTAAAAAAAAACAATAATTCAGTTCCTTCCCTTCAAATGCTCTAAAGCAGGGGTGTCAAACTCAATTTCATTGAAAGCCGCATCAGGGTTGTGTTTGACCTCTTCTGTGGGGTGAGGGGTAGGGGGGTAGGTGGCCAGGTGGGCATGGCTATCTTGACATCACTTGTTTCGGAGTGACCTGTGGTGGCCAAGTGCTAAGACAGGACTTCCCTCAGAACCTCCCTCACTGTCATTATAATATCCTTCCTTCCTTCCTTCCTTCCTTCCTTCCTTCCTTCCTTCCTTCCTTCCTTCCTTCCTTCCTTCCTTCCTTCCTTCCTTCCTTCCTTCCTTCCTTCCTTCCTTTTCTTCTTCTTTTTCCTTTCCTCTTCATTCTCCTTTCTTCTTCCTTCCCCTCTTTCCTTATTTTTCCTCCCTTCCTTGCTCTCTTCCCATCTTCCCTTCTTCCCGAGGTGGCACAGTGGTTAAATGCAGCACTGCAGGCTACTTCAGCTGACTGCAATTCTGCAGTTCGGCTGTTCAAATCTCACCAGGCTCAGGGTTGACTCAGCCTTCCATCCTTCCGAGGTGGGTAAAATGAGGACCCGGATTGTTGTTGGGGGCAATATGCTGACTCCATAAACCACTTAGAGAGGGCTGAAAGCCCTATGAAGCGGTATATAAGTCAAACTGCTATTGCTATTTTTTATCCTTCCTCTTTACTTTTCTCCTTTCCTGACCCTTCTTGCATGCTCAAATGCAAAAGGCGAAACATTTTCTCCTTTTGTTTTGTTTTTTGTTTGTTTGCTAGCCCTCTGCCAACAAAAATGGATCTTGGGAAGGGGCATTCGCCCCCCCCCCCCCCAGCTCCATTTTTGCTTGGAGAGGCACTGCAGGTCCGTCCTTTTCTATCTCCAGGGTGGCCCCTGGGCCAGATCTAAGTACTCCCTGGGCAAGATTCGGCAGGAGGGCGTTGAGTTTGATATCCCTGATCTAAAGGAACTGCAGATAATAAGAGAGACATCTTAGGATCCAACCTGAGTTGGTCATTGGGACTACAGATTTTGTCTTCCAAAGTTTTGGACTCAAGCTGGAGCCCATCTTCAGGGAATTTCAGCTGCAGGGACTGTTGCAGGAACTGCATATGTCTAGTCTAGTGAAAAGAAGGATTAGGGGTGACATGATAGCAGTCTTCCAATATCTCAGGGGCTGCCACAAAAAAGAGGGGGTCAAGCTATTCTCCAAAGCACCAGAATGCAGGACAAGAAGCAATGGATGGAAACTCATCAAGGAGAGAAGCAATCTGGAATTAAGGAGACATTTCCTGACAATGAGAACAATCAAGCAGTGGCATGACTTGCCTTCACAAGTTGTGGGTGCTCCATCACTGGAGGTTTCCAAGAAGAGATTGGACAACCATTTGTCTGAAATGATATAAGATTTCCTGTTTGATGTTGGACTATAAGATTTCCTGTCTGATGTTGGACTAGAAGATTTCCTGTCTGATGTTGGACTGATGTTGGACTAGAAGACCTCCAAGGTCCCTTCCAACTGTTATTTGGAATACCTTCTTTCAAAGATGCTAAGATAAGGGAAGGCCACGGAGAGATTGGACAACCATTTGTCTGAAATGATATAAGATTTCCTGTTTGATGTTGGACTATAAGATTTCCTGTCTGATGTTGGACTAGAAGATTTCTTGTCTGATGTTGGACTGATGTTGGACTAGAAGACCTCCAAGGTCCCTTCCAACTCTGTTATTTTGAATACCTTCTTTCAAAGATGCTAAGATAAGGGAAGGCCACGGAGAATTATTGAAATTTGAAAATATAGTAAGATTTCTTACTTTTAAACCTGGTTAATTTTAACTTTTCTTCATGTTAGACCCAGTGAATTTTCCCCCCTGCTCTAGAATAATGTGTGATCCCTGCCACTTTTCACAGTTCAATGTACTGCACACTTAATTCGTTGTGCTGTCAGTTATTTCAGCAACCACTTGACGTATGTTCTTGCAAAACCAGCCTTTGCTGTAAATATTATTTTCACTTGTAACCTTGTTGTCAAATTGTGTATGTGTGTATGTGTGTGTGTATATGTGTGTGTATCTTATTTTTTTGTTTGTTTTAACGCTGCAAATCTTGATCTAATGATGCTAAGCATCCCATATTTATGAGTTATTATTGAGTTATTGATATCTGGATGAGAGCAACAGTGAGATGTTCAGATTTTTGTTTTGCTGCCATCTAGTGTTTGGTTGGATTTTTGCAACCTATATACTATATACCGGTATATACAGCCCTATTAAGATTATGTAGCTTTATTTTTTAGTTCACAAAGGAAAAACCCAGGTAGTCCTCCACTGACGACCAAAATTGACCCCCAAATTTCAGTTGCTAAGTGAGACAGTTATCAAGTGAGTTTCGCCCCCATTTTCCGACTGGTCCTGCCATAGTCATTAAGTGAATCGTTGCAGTTCTTTAGTTAGTGACACGGTTGTTAAGCGAATCTGGCTTCCCCATTGACTTTTGCTTGTTGGAAGTTTACTGAAGGGATCGCAGGACCCCAGGACACTGTGACCGTCATAAATATGTCAGTTACCAAGCGTCTGAATTTCAATGACGAGACCATGGGGGAGGCTGCAACAGTCGTAAGTGTGAAGAACGGCCGTAATTTCATTTTTTTGCAGTTTTCCCTCCATGCATTCCCTCTGCTAAACAACTAATTCCCACAACACGATCTTATGCCCTGGGATGTTAAACTGCCTAATAAGGCTGTCTAGCCTATTATCCTTCTCATCTTTCCTATTGTCTACTTCCTTCGTATGACTATAACTTTGCTCTTAGAACCTATGATTGATGTTGATTGCTTTTATTTAGTATCCTATTATGATTTATATTGATTGCTTATTTAGTATCCCATGGCTATCACTCAGTGTTGTCTCTTATGATTTTATGATGACTGTATTTTATGATCATGATTGATCACTTGCTGCTTATATGTACACTGAGAGCTTCTGCACCGGAGACACATTCCTTGTGCGTCCAAACACACTTGGCCAATAAAGAATTCTATTCTATGCTATTCCATTCCATTTCATTACATTCCCATAACTATTCTATTCTATTCTATTCTATTCTATTCTTCGCTGGCTACCTGTTGATCTCCGGGTGCGCTTCAAGGTGCTACTTGTCACTCATAAAGCCCTTCATGGTAGTGGGTCTGCGTACTTGAGAGACCGCCTCCTGCCAATTATCTCCCTGCGACCAATTAGATCACATAGATTGGGCCTCCTCCGAGTTCCATCTGCCAGTCAGTGCCGACTGGC
Organism: Thamnophis sirtalis; assembly: GCF_051295495.1. Taxonomy (NCBI): domain Eukaryota; kingdom Metazoa; phylum Chordata; class Lepidosauria; order Squamata; family Natricidae; genus Thamnophis; species Thamnophis sirtalis. The sequence goes on from NW_028261395.1 coordinate 32,042,875, forward strand.
AACTACAAGGAGGAGAGCCTTCTCAGTAGTAGCTCCGACCCTTTGGAACGATCTCCCCGTGGAGATTCGTACCCTCACCACCGTCCAGGCCTTCCGCACAGCCCTTAAGACCTGGCTAGCCCGTCAGGCCTGGGGACAAAGATAACTGCCCCCACCCGAATGATGAATGAATGTTGCTTATTATTTTACTTTATGTATTGTATGTGTTATTGTTTGTATATCCCTTCCCCTCATTTTATGTAAGCCGCCCTGAGTCCCCTCAGGGAAAAGGGCGGCCTATAAGTGTTAATAAATACTCAAAATACTCTATTCTATTCTACTCTATTCCATTCCATTCCCGTATCTATTCTATTCTATTCTATTCTATTCTATTCTATTCTATTCTACTCTATTCCATTCCATTCCTGTATCTATTCTATTCTATTCTACTCTATTCCATTCCATTCCCGTATCTATTCTATTCTATTCTATTCTATTCTATTCTATTCCATTCCCTTCCATTCCTATATTCTATTCCATTCCATTCCATTCCCTTCCCTTCCCATAACTATTCTATTCTATTCTATTCTATTCTATTCTATTCTATTCTATTCTAGTCTATTCCATTCCATTCCCATTTCTATTCTATTCTATTCTATTCTATTCTATTCTATTCTATTCCATTCCATTCCATTCCTATATTCTGTTCCATTCCATTCCATTCCCTTCCCATAACTATTCTATTCTATTCTATTCCATTCCCATATCTATTCTATTCTATTCCATTCCATTCCACTGCAGTGCAATCCACTCCATTGCATTCCATTGCATTCCATTCCCATATGTATTCTAATCTGTTCCGTTCCATCCCATCCCTTCCCTCCCATCCCTCCCATCTATTCCATTCCATTCCATTATTTTTCCTTCCTTCCTTCCTTCCTTCCTTCCTTCCTTCCTTCCTTCCTTCCTTCCTTCCTTCCTTCCTTCCTTCCTTCCTCCCTCCCTCCCTCCCTCCCTCCCTCCCTCCCTCCCTCCCTCCCTCTTTCTTCTTTTCTTTTCTGATTCGAGAGGGCTATGATGTACTTAGAAGAGATGCTAAAACATCTGCCTTCATGTAATGATGCCATTTGTAGGCAAAATCAAGTGCAGCAATGAAAATAACACCACATCTGGAAAGAGAATTTGCAGCCGCATCTTCAATGGAAAGTTTTTGGTGTTTAAGGAGCTTCTGGCAAAAGAAGAAGGAGACAGCAGAGAATGAGGTGGTTGGATGGAGTCACCGAAGCAATCGGCATGAGCTTAAATAGACTCTGGGGGATGGTAGAAGACAGAAAGGCCTGGGAGAATGTTGTCCATGGGGTCACCATGGGTCAGACATGACTTCGCAACTAACAACAAATGTCTATACTTCAGACTCAAGAGAAGGCCCTTGAAAGAGATGGATTTTCAGAGTGCACGAAAGGACGTACCACATGCATAGTGCATATAGTCAAGTGCGCATTGTCAAGGGTATGGTTTTTCCTGTTGCAATGGATGGCTGTGAAAGTTGGACTATAGTAAAGCTGAGCTCCAAAGAATGGAGGCCTTTGAACTATGGTGCTGGAGAAGACTCCTGTGAGTCCCTTGGACTGCAAGGAGATCAAACCGGTCAGTCGTAGAGGAGATCAACAATGACTGCTCTTTAGAAGGCCAGATCCTGAAGATGAAACTCAAATACTTTGGCCACCTAATGAGAAGGAAGGACTCACTGGAGAAGAGCCTCATGCTGGGAAAGACTGAGGACAGAAGAAGGGGGCGGTAGAGAATGAGGTGGCTGGAGGGAGTCACTGAAGCAGTAGGCATGAGCTTAAATGGACTCCAGAGGATGGTGAAGGATAGGAAGGCCTGGAGGACCATTGTCCATGGGGTCGCGATGGGTCAGACATGACTAACAACAACAAGGAGCTACTATTCTGGATGCAGCATACCTTTCTTATATATGGTCAGCCTGAAGTGACATCAAAGACTTCCCAAATAAATAAATTAATCATACCCACAACATAACATTGAAACATTGTAGGCAATGCAGGCTCCAGATGAGTGGTTGCTTGAGTTTTATCGTTTGTGCTTACAGCACGAACACTGAAATTGTAAATTCAGTTGCTCTCTGTCCACCTGCCGCAGAATATGAGTTTAAAAATGTGGATTTGTCCAAGACTGCGCAGTTGTGAAGGAATGCCATTGAAGTTCTTTTAAAACCTGCATGCTCTTCTCCCTGCAAATTTCTTTTCCCACCTGAGGTCAGCTCTGAACAGAAAGAAACAAATCTGAACCACAGAATGACCTTTTTTGGGGGGGGAGAACTCTACATAGTTCATTAACCTTTAATGTTCTTTTCATTGTCCTTTTATTTTGCTCCTCCAGGGCAAGAGAGAATATTTCTTTCTTCCTCCCTCCCTCCTTCCTTTCTTGGGAGTTCTTCTGCTCTGCCAGACGTGGAGAGGAAAATAAAGCTGAAGGCTAGCCTTATCCAGTTATGTCAGAGTTTGCCGCAGCAATCACATCCAGAAAGCACACACAGGTAACTGATTCAGCAGGATTCATTAACTTCTCTTTATATATAATATAACACATGAGACATATCGCATTTTTCGGAGTATAAGAAGCACCTTTTTCCCTCAAAAAAGAGGGTGAAAATCTAGGTGCGTTTATACACTGAATATAGCATTTTTGGCTTCCTGAAGTCCCCCATCCTTTGCAAAATTGGCTCTGCAGAGCCTTTAGGAGGCTTACAGAGTGCTCCTGGGGGTTGGGGAGGGCAAAAAAAAAAAAAAAAAACCTCTACAAGCCTCCTAAATACTATGCATGCCCCTTTTTTGACAAAAACAAGCCTGTTTTTGCAAAAAAACAGGCCATTTTGGGGTGGTCTGCAGAGTGCAAAAACTTTTTTTTTTTTAATTTGCCTCTTCAAAATCTTGGTATGTCTTATATTCCGGTGCATCTTATATTCTGAAAAATATGGTATATACAATACCAAAAGTTGGCTTTTGGTAGAGAGAAGAGATTGTAAGTAGGTACAAACACAGGCAGAGGAGAAACCAGTTTCAGTGCAGAGCAGCAGACTAGTATGTAGCTTTTTGTACAGAAGATAAGCTAAGCCACGCACAGGCTCCTTGCTGTGTATGAATCTGCAAACAGCCCCCATTGGCTGACCTTGTTGCCATGTCTTTTCCAGTCTGAACTGGAATCCACTGACCAGCTATCTATAGTTGGAGGGAGGTCCTGAACTGAAACCAGAGGACAAAGAAGAAGCAAGGAACAAAACAAATGGAAGAAAGAAGAAGGGAAAAAAAAGAAGAATCCTCTCCCAAGAGAGGAGAAGAAAACATTCTATGAAAGCCAAACACTAAGATGAGCTGGAGAAAACAATTACGTTTGGAAGAGTTAGCTGTAAAAGGAATCCAGGCTGCCAAAGAACAAGATGGCTGGACACCAGAGGTGGTATTCAGCCAGTTCTGACCGGTTCTGGTGAACCGGTAGTAGAAATTTTGAGCAATTTCGAGAACTGGCAAATACCACCTCTGACTGGTCCACTGCTGATCTATTTCCTGCTGAGTCACAGCTGATTGGCTGGGTCTTTTTTTGTTGCCCTGCACAGGAGAACAGAGAATGGAGCTGGAGAGCAAGTTAGTGGGTGGGGAGCAGGGGTGGGTTGCTGCCGGCATTACTGCCAGTTCGGTGCTCGCGTAATAGAATAGAATAGAATAGAATATGCAATGGAATAAGAATAGAATAGAATAGAATAGAATAGAATGTAATGGAAGGGAAGGGAAGGGAACGGAATGGAATAGAATAGACTGGAATGGAATGGAATAGAGCTGGAACGGACCTTGGAGGTCTTCTAGTCCAGCTCTCTGATCAAGCAGGAGAACCTATACCATTTCAGATAAGTGACTACATATTGCCTTCTTAAAAACCTACAGTGATGGAGCACCCACAATTTCTGGAGGCAAGCTGTTCCACTAGTTAATTGTCCTCACTGTTAGGAAGTTTCTCCTTAATTCCAGGTTGCTTCTCTCCTTGATTAGTTTCCATCCATTGCTTCTTGTCCTGCCCTCAGGCTTTTGGGAGAATAATTTGACTCCCTCTTCTTTGTGGCATCCCCTCAAATACTAGAAGACTGCTATCATGTCACTCCTAATTCTTCTTTTCATTAAAGTAGACATACCCAGTTCCTACAACTGTTCTTCATATGGTTTTGTCTCCAGGCCTTTGAGTATTTGAGTATTTATTAACACTTATAGGCCGCCCTTTTCCCTGAGGGGACTCAGGGCGGCTTACATAAAATGAGGGGAAGGGATATACAAACAATAACACATACAAAACATAAAGTAAAATAATAAGCAACATTCATTCCTCATTCGGGTGGGGGCAGTTATCTTTGTCCCCAGGCCTGACGGGCTAGCCAGGTCTTAAGGGCTGTGTGGAAGGCCTGGACGGTGGTGAGGGTACGAATCTCCACGGGGAGATCGTTCCAAAGGGTCGGAGCTGCTACTGAGAAGGCTCTCCTCCGCGTAGTCGCCAGTCGGCACTGACTGGCAGATGGACTCGGAGGTCATCTTTGGTCATCTTAGTTGCTCTTCTCTGAACTTTTTCCAAAGTCTCAACGTCTTTTTTGTAATGTGGTGACCAAAATTGGTTGCAGTATTCCAGGTGGGGTCTTACTAGGATTTATAAAGTGGTACTAATATGGCTTTGTGCCCAAAATGGGACTAGAATGCTGGGTCTCCTGGTTTTTAGCTTGGGTACCTTAACCACTATATCAGACTTGTTCTCACTCCCTCTTAAACAAATAAGAAAGGAAATCATTGCAGCTTCATATTGCTTACCTGATTATTAAACAAAGTCATCTTTTTAAGTGGAATTTCCCAACCTTTCTGAGTTGGTGGCCCAGAGCGGAGGGCAGAGAGGGGAAAGAAGAGATGGTTTTGTGGGAGGGGCAGGCATATGCATGTGAGCGAGCACCTGTTGCTCACACAAGTGGGGCTGAAAGCACCCATGTGCACCAGCTGGCCACTCATGTGGCCCAGTTGCAAATAAGTCATGGACCAGTCGTGGGATGCAGCCCCTATTTTTAAGAAAGGGAGACTTAAAGGTAAAGGTTCCCTTCGCACATATGTGCTAGTCATTCCCGACTCTAGGGATCAGTGCTCATCTCCGTTTCAAAGCCAAAGAGCCAGCACTGTCCGAAGACCATGTCTACGTGGTCATGTGGCTGGCATGACTCAAAGCCAAAGGTGCACGGAACACTGTTACCTTCCCACCAAAGGTATTTTTCTACTTGCATTTTTATGTGCTTTCGAACTGCTAGGTTGGCAGAAACTGGGACAAGTAAGGGGAGCTCATCCCATTACAAGGCGCTAGGGATTCAAACCGCTGAACTGCCGACCTTCTGATCGACAAGCTCAGCATCTTAGCCACTGAGCCACCGTGTCCCCATAACCAAGGGAGACTTAGATTTTGGTAATTCCAGTTTCTCAAAGGTCAAAGCAACCAAGTTTATTTTTTTAATAGTTATCTCAGCTAAACTCATCTATGAAATGGAATCACAGTTGCCTATTATTAAGACAATCATTACTGTACTTACTCACAGATAAGTTGAGAATTTTAGGTGCCAAAAATACACCCTCAAAATTGGCTTCGGCTTATATGTGAATGTATAGCATCTATTCCACCACCACCACCACAACACTGAGGAATGTGCAAAGCAATTCAGAAAGTGACAAAGTAAAAGCTGCCCTTGCTATTTCCCTTTTTACGTCCATTTAAATCGCGCCCGTGTTGCGAGAATGAAAAAGCTTTAAATGTGGATGCACACCATCTCATTCCTCAACGCTCCAATTTATTTATTTTGTCAAACTTGCCTCATCCTAGCTGCTAAGGTTTCCCGTTGTCTTATGATAATTGATTTAAATTTAAATACAAATTAAAATCTGCTATGAACTAATTAATCAACTCAAATGTTGATTAATTTGCCAATCTTTTATTAATCTTGGCAGTTAATCTTATCCACTCCAATATGTGGCACTGAACAGCTTTCGTTATAATACGAAAACAGGAAGTAGGGCTTTAGAGAAAGGGTGTCACCATATTTTCTTTAAAAAAAACCTGCTTTTGATACGAATTGCATTCTGATATGCTTAATTCATCTGCTCAGCTACAGCCAGGGATCTAGTTTGCCCTATTATTTTAATTACAGTTAGGTTAGCGATGGTTTGTGGAATATATGTATCATACTTGAACTGCTTTGATTAACTCTGTGGTGTGAACTCAGATGAAGAGTTTAACAATATTTAACAAATGGATGGGGAGAACGGTTTTTTTTTAGATATTCCCCAAATGTTGAAAAGGATTGTACAAGATTTTGCCTTGTACAATTTCATACAAGCTGGAGTAATCCCAGCTAGAGGGATCCAGATCAGATGTGGTATTCAGCAGGTTCTCATCAGTTTTGGAGAACCGGTAGCGGAAATTTTTAGTAGTTCGGAGAACCAGTAAATACCACCTCTGACTGGCCCCACTCCCATCTATTCTTTGCCTCTTGAGTCCCAGCTGATCAGGAGGAAATGGGGATATGCAGTATCTTTCCCCTGGAGTGAGGAGGGAATGGAGATTTTACAGTATCCTTCAGAGGTACCATTCTGGGAAAATGGCAGGCCAATCTCTTCTTAAAAACCTCCAGTGAACCCCTTCTCAATCTATCTTCAATCTTGAAAGCTAACGTTCACCATAAAGCAGAGGTGGGTTCCTACCAGTTCGCACCTATTCGGTAGAACCAGTTCATCAAATCTACCGAACCGGTTAGAAGAGGTTCCACCAGTGGACCCGGAAAGCAGGCCACACCTACAGAAGAGGTTCCAAAATTTTTTGAAACCCAGCACTGGTCCTTGGATATGATTATTCTACACTATCATGCTCATATTTATAAAACTCAGTGCCTCTGTGAAAGGTAAGGATGACTACTGCGTTTGTGGTGCAATCAGAACATTGTGTGTGTTGAAGTTGTTTTAACGCAAACCAAAGATGCCTTTTAAAAAACAAGTTTACATGATATTCTTATGCATGCCAGTGCTGTGTGTGAGGTAATTTAAGGTGGTTCTGACAAGTGTCGTCAGCATCTTCATATCCAGTCACATGAGCGGCAAGCCACTCCCATCCGGTCACATGGGTAGCAAGCCACTCCCACAAAGGAGGCCACACCCACAGAGTAGGTTCGAACAATTTTTGAAACCCACCACCGCCATAAAGGCTAATGAAGAGAAAAACAAGGGGTGACATGTTAGCTCTTTTCCAATATTTGAAGGGCTGTCACAGAGAAGAAGGGGTTAACATATTCTTCAAAGCACCTGAAGCAATGAATGGAAACCTATCAAGGAGAGATCCAATCTAGAATTAATGGGAAATTTCCTGACAGTGAGAACTATTAGTCAGAGAACAATTAGACTTGCCTGGAGAGATGGATCATTTTGATGGAGAGGCTGAACATTTCTGAAGAATAGAATAGAATAGGATAGGATAGGATAGGATAGGATAGGAAAACAGAGTTGGAAGAGACCTTGGAGGTCTTCTAGTCCAACCCTCTGCTTAGGCAGGAAACCCTACACCACTTCAGACAAATGGTTATCCAAACTCTTCTTCAAGGCTTCCAGTATTGGGGCATTCACAACTTCTGCAGGCAAGTCGTTCCACTGAGTAATTGTTCTTTCAGGAAATTCCTCCTTAGTACTAGCGAGCTTCTCTCCTTCATTAGTTTCCACCCATTGCTTCTTATCCTGCCCTCAGGTGCTTTAGAGAATAGGTTCACTTCCTCTTCTTTGTGGCAACCCCTGAGATATTGGAAGACTGCTATCATGTTTCCCCCAGTCTTTCTTTTCATCAAACTAGACATGCCCAGTTCCTGCAACCGTTCTTCATATGTTTTAGCCTTCAGTTCCTTAATCATCTTTGTTGCTCTTCTCTGCACTCTTTCTAGAGTCTCAACATCTTTTTTACATCGTGGCAACCAAAACTGGATGCAGTATTCCAAGTGTGGCTTTACCAAGGCATTATAAATTAGTCCTAACACTTCATATGATCTTGATTCTATCCCTCTGTTAATGCAGCCTAGAACTGTGTTGGCTTTTTTGGCAGCTGCAACACATCGCTGGCTCATATTTGATTGTCCACTAGGATTCCAAGATCCCTCTCACAGTTACTACTATTGAGCAAGGTACCACATATATTATACCTGCATGTTTTGTTTTTCTTGCCTAAATGTAGAATTTTACTTTTTTCACCATTGAATTTCATTTCACTCCCTAACAAAATCCCTGTTAAGCATGTCATAATGTACAATGGAGTATAAAGATATTCCCTTCCAATTGTGCAGAAGATGCTAGAGATATGTTTTCTAGAAATAAGAACTGAATTTCCCAGAATATACATAAGTAGGTCATGTAAAGCTGTAGCAGATGCCTTTGTACAAGATGTTAAACTTTGTCATTTTTGATCTTGGTTAGGTCTTTCATGGCTTGGGTTAAATAAAACCACCTCCTGTTTGGTTTTTTCTTGAGTCAATACATTTTTTCCAACCCAGGACATGAGTTAAGTCAACATATAGAGTAGGTCTTCTCCTCTTAATGTCACTTGAATTCTATGCATGCTGTGAACTTGACTGGTTTAGTGTCTCTAGTGTTATTTGATACACCATCTGCTTTCTCCCACACAATGAGCAACGAAAGTAGAAGTATTTCTTTAGATAGCTCCTTTGCTTGATAGCATGGAGAGCGATTCTGAAATTCAGCCTCACCTTTGAAATATCTAATTAAGTAAGGCTTTGGTTGGCGTTCCTCTGAACTTTCCATCCTGAAGAGCAAAGTTGAATAAATGTTAAGCTGACAGCAGACTGCCACCGTGGTCTTCAGAAAGGCAACAAACTCAGAAACAAGGCTGTGAAGGATATTGTTCATAATGTGTTCCGTTGTATCAATTGTCCGGCACTCAACATGTATTCTTTGCGTTGTGGAAAAGAGAGCTGTTACTATAGAGGGGAAAGATAACTTCTTTATAAATGTCACCTAGTCTTATAATTCTATAATTGGCCACAAAGCATCTTCTGGTGCTTTGGAGAAGAGGTTGAACCCCACCCCCTCTCCGCCTCTTCTTTGTGGCAACCCCTCAAATATTGGAACACTGTTATCATGTCACCCCCCCCCCCCGTGTCTTTCTTTTCTCTAGACTGGCCGTACCCAGTTCCTGCAACCGTTTTTCATGTGTGTAACCTCGAGCCCCCAAATCCATGATGGAGAACCTATGGCACGGAGCCCTCCCTGCGGGCATGCAAGCCATCACCCCAGCTCAACTCCACCACACATGCGGGCCTGCCTCCTGCCGGCCAAATGATTTTCAGATCGGAAGGGGTGCATGCCGGAGATGCACAGGGGGGTCACAGACACACATGTGGGAGAGCATAGGGGGGTGCGGCGCTCCTCCCCTTGCACGCTGTTTTTGGTCCCAGGAGTCTTCAGGGAGACCTGCTAGGCCCAAAACGGGCAGCACACGGGTGCAGTACCTCCTCCTCTAATTTTTGGTCCCAGGAAGCATCATGGAAGCCTGCTAGGACCAAAACAGGGTCCAGGGGGTGGGTGAGGCATGCCCCTCCCTGTGGCCTATTTTTTTTTTTGTCCCAGGAGGCTTCAGGGAGGCCAGCTAGGCTCAAAATGGGGCACGGGGGCAGGGGGAGCGCAGGGGAGTTGTACACTGCATGTGCAGGGGGGGCGTGGAGTGGATCGCATGGACATTGCATTATGGGTGTAGGCATTATGATGTGCTTTCACCCCACAACGACAAAAAGGTTAGTCACCACTGCCCTAAATAATCAGAAATAGCTCCATCTGCCACTATTACAACCACAATGGAGCCTAACATTTCCGTTGCTAACCGAGGCATTTGTTAAGTGAGTCTTCCCCCAAAGTTATGAACTTTCTTGCCACAACTCTTAAGGGAATCCCTGTGGTTGTTAATTTAGTAAAGCGGTCATTAAGTGAATGCGACTTCCCTCTTGATTTTGCTCATCAGATGGTCACAAAAGTGGATCTGCAACCTGTCATAAATATGAGTTAGTTGCCAAGCCTCCAGGAACGTGATTGCGGGGATGCCGCTGCAGTGGTATGTTTGGAAAATGGTTACCAGCCAGTGTTTTCAATGCCGTAACTGCGAATAGTCACTAAATGAACTGTTGTAAGTCAAGGACTACCTGTAACAGGTGTTGTTTATAGGTTTATGCTTCTCCTAAAACTTGGATTTTGACCGATGTTAGTTACCTGATTGAATCTGTTATAGCCGGATAGCCTTGGGATCATCCGAATTCCAAAAACAAATGGATAGAAATTGTTTTTCTGCAGATATTACTATTTTTTAAATCCCTTTTGTTCTCTCCTCCAATTCAATCACATTTTTTGTCTATATCCAGTTTAAGGCTGCAGGCTTCCCCCCCCCCTTTTTTTGTCACAAGCATTAATCATCCAAGCTGAATCTTCCCCACCATCCACTCTGACTTTAATATCTTCAGTGCAGATCAGGCTGAACGTCCATTTTGTACTTGTAACATTGACCTGGTATAAATGAGGGCCTGTAGATAGAAACCCAACTTTTATCCAAGGTCATCTGCTCCATGAGAGGGTTCTCATAGTAAGTAATCAACTTAGGTTGAGAGAAGCAGGAAATTGAAGGTTCTGAAACAGGGAGTGGTTGTACTTAAGGAACTAGATCTGGCTTGCAAAGCTCTGGAGGATCACTGTGAAGGAAGAACTCCTTGATGGCATCTGGGAGTCTCCTGTAATTTCTCAACCCAGGTTTGGTAGTCCTAAGAATAGTGAATTATTGATGAATGTCTAAACTGGGTAGTGAAAAAAACATCATCCATCCATCTATCCCTATCCAGTTATTATCTATCTGTCTGTCTGTTTGTCCGTCCGTCCGTCCATCCATCCATCCATCCATCTATATCATATTTCTGTCTGTCTTTCTATTATCTATCTATCCATCATCTATCTACCCATCACCTTCCTACCTACCTGCCTACCTACCTCTCATCTATCTGTCTGTCTATCTATTATCTATCTATCTATCTATCTATCTATCTATCTATCTGTCTGTCTGTCTGTCTGTCTGTCTGTCTATCTATCTATCTATCTATCTATCTATCTATCTATCTATCTATCTATCTATCTATCATCTATCCATCCATTATCTATCTATCTATCTATCTATCTATCTATCTATCTATCTATCTATCTATCTATCTATCTATCTATCTATCCAACCATCCATCTATTGTCTGTCTGTCTGTCTGTCTCTCTCTATCATGTATAGCTCTCTCTCTCTCTCATCTACCATCTATGCATATATACACACACACACACACACACACACCCTATGATATGTACATATATAGATGATATATGCATGCATGCATACATACATAAACACACACACACACACACATACATACATACATACACACATACATACATACCTTGTTTAAGTAATTCTGCTAGCAGAAATGCTTAGAGCAGATGTGAAAAACCCAAAACTCAGAGGTGCCCTCAATCCTTTATCTTGTGAGGTGAAAGGAACCCCGATTCCTCATTGCTTCCTGGCCACTTGACTGCATTAAATTCTCTACATATCACAATGCACTTATTTTACTGCTTTTACATGCCTCCTGGCCAATCGGCTCAACAACACATGTATCGTGTCAATGTGGCCACCAACTCTGATTCTCCCCAAGCCATAAATAAGCCAACAGTACAAAAGCATTCTCCAACGGAATACAAATTGCCTATTCTGATTTAGACCAACGCAGCTGAGTTTTGGGGTGCCGTTCAGATGGATGTGCTTTGTCCAGGATTGTCATCAAGTTCTTCTCCTCACCCAGTGCTTTTTTGGGTACAATATCCATGTTTGTGATGAGATTGCACTCACGTCCCGACGCTGTAAGGATGTAGCCTTTTCCACCCCCTGCCTCTTTCTCTCTTGTCTGTGTAACCTGAGAATAGAATCATTCAGTTAGTCTCTGACAGCCTTTGATAGATGACATGCGATCACATTAAGCATTTGACAGCCTACAGTTTGTCAGATTTTATATCCACCGCTTGTTGCCAGAGCTAAAGCTTTAAGAAGTGTCAGTCGAAAGTTGGTGGATTTCATTTCAGAGGTAACAGACAAAAGTCATCTGCAGACCCTGAGACTATTGGACATTTTGCCATTCTGATGCTTGAGAGCTTGGAGACATTTGAAGTCTAATTTGAATCCCCATTCCTGATGAATAATTCAGATGACCAGAATATGGGATTGGAGAGAGTCTGGAGAAAAGAAATAGTACTGGATTTAGAGAAAATCAGTTTATCTGAGGGACTAACTCTTGCCTATCTACCTGACCCTCTAGAGCAGCGATGGCTAAACTTTTTGTCATTGCATGCTGAAAGCGCGCCCGACAAATGCAATGCACATGCAACCCCATGCATGCATACATGATCCATCCATGCCTCCTCAAATCATGTGACCCCCCCATGCCCCGTTTGGGCCTAGTATGCCTCCCTGCACCCTCTTGGGAGCAAGAACAGGCCACGGGGATCCCCCTGCTCCCCATTTTGGGCCTAATCAGCCTTCCAGCAGCCTCCTAGGAGCAAAAATGGGCTGTGAGGGGATGTACCACATCCCTCCATGCCCTATTTTGAGCCTAGTAGGCCTCCCTGCAGCCTCCTGGGAGCAAACATGGGCCACAGGGGGAGTTGTGACACAACCCCCATGTTCCCCCAATGCATGAATGTGCGACCTCTGCCCCCTCTCACGCATGTGCGGCATTGACCCCAAAATCAGCTGGCCGGCGGGAAGCGCATGGTCATGCACAGTGGAGCTGAGCTGGGGCAATGGCTTGCATACCGACAGAGAGGGCTTTGTGTGTCATCTGTGGCACATGTGCCATAGATTTGCCATCACGGCACTAGAGTTTATGATCAGAATGTGAGGGGTCTGTAGGCATTTTCACAGTTTATTGCATGTAATGCTAACACGATTTCCTGGCTCAGACATTACAAAACAGGCATTTCCCCATGGCAATATTTCCACTCCTTTCCTTCCTCCAAACGGTTCAGAATATAAAGAACAGGCAAGAAACACCAGGAGTCAATCAGAGCTCTCTTTCTACGTGACCAGTAGCAGAAGGTGAAAACTATTATTCTTTCAACAATCTCGTCTAAGATAACTGTGAATCCCACAGCAACCCAAACTCCCTTAAAAAAATAATGAAATTCCTCCATACATGTGCAGTTGTATGCAACTTTCTGATGATTTGTAACAAAAACAGTGACCAAATTTAAAAAAGAGACTTTGTATTTAATTCTACACATAATTATGGCGGCTTTCACTCAGAAATGGAAAAACAGAATATACCAAACGAAGACCAAATAATAAGAAAGGTTCTGGACTGTGCTGAAATGGACAAGTTAACAAAAGAAATTCAGGGAAAGAAAGAGACAGAATATTACCGGATATGGGAAAAATGGTATTGGTGGTTGGAGGAAAGAAGCAAAGGTTAGTCTATATGAGCCGAGATGGCGCAGTGGTTAAATGCAGCACTGCAGGCTACTTCAGCTGACTGCAGTTCTGCAGTTCGGCTGTTCAAATCTCACCAGCTCAAGGTTGACTCAGCCTTCCATCCTTCCGAGGTGGGTAAAATGAGGACCCGGATTGTTGGGGGCAATATGCTGACTCTGTAAACCACTTAGAGAGGGCTGAAAGCCCAAGAGGCGGTATATAAGTCTAACTGCTATTGCTATTGCTATATCTGAGAGACCGCCTCCTGCCAATTACCTCCCTGCGTCCCATCAGATCGCACAGGGTAGGCCTCCTCCGAATTCCATCCGCCAGTCAGTGCCGACTGGCGACTACGCGGAGGAGAGCCTTCTCAGTTGCAGCTCCGACGCTATGGAACAACCTCCCCGTGGAGATCCGTACCCTCACCACAGTCCAGGCCTTCCGCACAGCCCTCAAGATCTGGCTATCCCGTCAGGCCTGGGGATAGGATTTATTCTCACCCCGCCCGAATGTTGAGTGAATGTTGTGTTTTTAGGGTTAATTTTTTACTCACGTTTTTTTTCTTTTAAGTCTTGTCTTGCACTCCCTTCCCCCATTGTTGTAAGCCGCCCTGAGTCCCCTCAGGGAAAAGGGCGGCATATAAATGTTCAATAAAATCTAAAATCTAAATCTATTGCTAATCAAAGAATCGAATGAAGTCAAAAAGTAGAAGTTCAGGAGGATTATCACACACACACACACACACACACACACACACACACACACACACACACATATATATATATATATATATATATGTACTCAAGAGAAATTAAACTTATCAGAGGTAATTAGCCAATATATTAGATAGATAAGTAAAAGATAAGAAAATAAGAGGATTAAAAATAGTGAAACGTAAATGAAATATACTATATTAGAAGGGGAAATAGCATAAAGAGAATTGTAACGATTTGAAACTGCTGAAGAAGGAACACGAAATTTCAATGTACTGTATAAATGTAGTCTATGTCTAAGTTTATTGTATTTGTATGTTTGAAAATAAAATTAAAAAAATAGAAGGAAAAAAGCAGCAACTATTGTAAAGGTGTCATGATGTCATGAACTGAGTATGTCTACTCTAACCAAGAGAAGGACTAAGGGTGACATGATAGCAGTCTTCCAGTACTGGAGAAGCTGTCAAAGAGAAGAGGTGGGGCTACCTATTCTCCAAAACGTCTGAAAGTAGGACAAAAAATAATGGGGGAGAAGATCATTAAAGGAAGCTCCAACTAGAACCGAGGAGAAATTTCTTGGAGGGTAGAACAATTAATCAGTGGAACTGCTTGCTTCCAGAAGCTCCTTCACTGAAGGTCATTAAGAAGAGATTGGATGACCATTTGTCGGTAATGGCATAGGATTGTGATGGTGAACCTATGGCACGCGTGCCACAGGTGGCATGCAGAGCCATATTTGCTGGCACGCCAGTTGTCACCTCCAGCATGCATACGCGCCCTGGCCAGCAGATTTTTGACCCTCTGGGGGTCGGGGGAGACCATTTTCATCCTCCCCAAGCTTCCAGAGCCTGGGGGGGGGGTCATGTGTGCATGTGCAGATGGGCAGGGAGGATTGAATTGGTGTGGGCATGCGTGTGCACGCGACAGCATGCACACACACACAATTTTGGCATGTCATAACAAAAAGGTTCGCCATCACTGGCATAGGATCTCCTGCTTGGGAGGCTGGACTAGAAGACGTGCAAGGTCCCTTCCAACTGTGGTATTCTGTATTCTCTAAGAGGAATTCCTATTGCTGGCGGTCACTGTGAAAGGACAACGTGTTGGCAATTTCCCCAGAAACAGAGTGGGAAATACAATCTAATAGACTGGCACCAGGAACAGGATGCAAAGATTAGGAGACAGTCCTGAAACATCAAATATTTTTTTAACTCTCCACTCTCGTGCATCCTAAAGGGAAACAAAAGAAATTACTAGAAGCCTTCATCTACAAACAAATCGGGAAATAACATTCTCAGTGCCAGCCCAGGTTTCTCTCTTTCGCCTATTATGCATTCATAAATAGTTGCAAGGATCTTCAATGGCTCTTTATTGTAATATTGTATTTATTTATCTGTAAACTGGAATTAGCAGAGGTGGATGCATTTGCCAGAGGGAAGGAAGGAAGGCAGGGAGAGAGGAAGGAAGGAAGTGAGGGAAGGAGGAAGGGAGGGAGGGAGGGAGCAGTGGTGGGATTTTTTTTTCGTGGCACGACAAAACCGCGCTCAACTAAAGCGCACCCGATTAAACCGCGTCGCTGACGTCATCAACAGGGCGACAACAGCGAGCGCGGAGAAAGAAGGGCGCTTTAAATAGCACTTTGAAAGCAAGCTGATTCAAGTTAAGGTAAGGGTTAGGTTTAGGGTTAGGTTTAGAGTTAGGTTAAGGGTTAGGGTTAGGGTTAGGGTTAGGGTTAGGGTTAGGTTAAGGGTTAGGGTTAGGTTAAGGGTTAGGGTTAGGGTTAGGGTTAGGGTTAGGTTAAGGGTTAGGATTAGGTTTAGGGTTAGGTTAAGGGTTAGGTTTAGGGTTAGGTTTAGGGTTAGGTTTAGGGTTAGGTTAAGGGTTAGGTTTAGGGTTAGGTTTAGGTTTAGGATTAGGTTTAGGGGGGTTAGGTTTAGGTTTAGGGGTTAATTTTAGGTTTAGCGTTTACAGCGTGCTTCTGTCTCCGCGCTGTTGTCGCCCTGTGATGACGTCAGCTACGCGGTTTCGTCGAGTGCGCTTTAGTCGAACGCGGTTTTGTGGTGGAACCAATTTTTTTACTACAGGTTCTGTGGGCATGGCTTGATGGGCGTGGCAGGGGAAGGATACTGTAAAATCTCCATTCCCTCCCCACTCCAGGGGAAGTATCAGAGGTAAGTTGCTCCCGGTTCGGTCCGGTTTGCCCCAGTTTGAACTGGTAGTGGAATTCAGTCCTGGGTCACAGAACTGGCAGTGATCCAGATCTGCCACACCCCAGAACTGGTTCCCTTGCCACTGCTGGTGTCGCCGCCATGTTGTTTTTTAGTGACTGCACATGCGCAGTTCACTGTAAATTGTTCTGCACATGCATGAAGAACAATTTACATTGAACGGACATGGGGGTTGTGAAATGGTAGCAAAAGCAACAGCAACCCACCCCTGGGAAGGATACTGCAAAATCCCCATTTCCTCCCAATGAGCTGGGACTCGGGAGGCAGAGAATAGATGCGGGCGGGGCCAGTCAGAGGTGGTATTTACCCGTTCTCCAAACTACTCAAAATTTCTCCAGAACTGGTCAGGATGTGCTGAACACCACCTCTGGGAGGGAGGGAGGAAGAAAGGAAGAAAGGGAGGAGGAGAGGGGGAGAGGGAGGGAGGGAGGGGAGAGGGAGGAGAAGGGGAGGGAAAGAGAGAGGGAGGGGGGAAGTAAGGAAGGATATTATGCCAGCTCTGCAAGCTGTACACAATTGGAAGTAATTTTGTCTAAAAATCCTGAAGCATAAACTATAGATTGGTTGATATGCAGAAGATCCGGAAGCCGTCTTTCCCCTTTAAGAACCAGAGAATTAAATGCTGCATCATTTAAAACCCAGGAGCCAGAAGTCAAAATCCTGCCAGGGGAGAAACAGACTGCTCGCAAACTCTGCAGCGTTTTGGGGGCATAGCAGGTAATATGTTTCAAATACTGTGGAGCTGAGCCCAATATAAATCACTTTAGCCACTGAGCCCAAGTGATGGCTTGAGAACCCAGATGTCTAGAATTGATTTTGAAACTGCGTGAAGTACCTACAGTAGGTAGAGATACTTGCAATGTGATTGCACAATACAACCTGAAACTGTGATGGCCAACCTATCCCCCGCGTGCCAGAGATAGCACACAGAACCCTCGTTGTGGACATGTGCGCCGTTGCCAGCTGGTCCTCTGGTTTCCGGCATGCACATGCTGATCTTTTTGGGCACCGGAGTGCCAGAAAATGGCCCGAAAAACAGCAAAAACCAGGCTATTTTCCAGGCCACTTTGAGGCCATTTTTAGGGCATTTTCAGGGCCCTTTTCAGGCCATTTTTGACCTGAAAAACAGTCTGAAAATGGCCTTCAAAATGGCCAAAACCGCCCCAAAACCAGGCATGTGCATGCCGGCCAGCTGGTCTTTGGGTTTCTGGTGCTCTGATACATATATATTCCGGTTTGGGCACTCAGTGCCAGAAAGGTTCACCATCACTAACCTAGAATATTCGCCCCGGAAAGAAGTGACAATCTCATTCGAGAATGAGTTCCTACAGGGCACTACTATGGTTTGCTTTTATGGTAGTTTATGGAATAAACTGGTTTTGCAGCCTGCTGCAGAACACAATAATTTGGCGTAATGCAAGAGAATCAAGGCAAGCTCAGGCAAACTTTACCAGCTCTTAGTAGTGAAGTTAACTTAATATTTACTTAGTTACTTAGCACTAGAACTTAGGACTAGGGGTAGCAGTGATCCAATATCTCAGGGGCTGCCACCTCTGAGTCAACCTATTCTCCAAAGGGCCTGAAGAGAGAACAAGAAGCAACGATGGAAACTAACCAAGGTAAGAAGCAATCTAGAGCTTTCCTGACAGTGAGGACAATTCATCAGTGGAATAGATTACCTCCAGAGGTTGTGGGTTCTCACTGGCTGAATTCTCCGGATAGAGAATTCTATCTCTATCAGATTTTGGGATCAAAATCTGAATGAATGGATGTACTTAATAATAGAATTAATTTGCCTGTAATAATAGCAGTCCTGGAAAGATCCGTCAACATTCTGAGAATACTTTACAACAGTTTGAAACAGAAATCATTTTCATGCTTCAACTAAACAGAATAACAGAGTTGGGAGAGATCTTGAAGGTCATCTAGTCCAATCCCCAGATCCAAGCACGAGACCCTTTATACCTTTTCAGAGAAATGCTTGACCAATCTCTTCTTAGAAACTTCTAGGGATGGAGCACCCACAATCTCTGAAGGCAAGCAGTTCTACTGATAACTTGTTCTAACTCTCAGGAAATTCCTCCTTAGTTCTAGGTTGCTTCTCTCCTTATTTAGTTTCCATCCATTGCTTTGTGTTCTGCCTTCAGGTGCTTCGGAGAATAGGTTGACTCTCTCTACTTTGTGGTAGCCCCGCAACTATTGGAAGACTCTCTTCACTTCTTGGTGAAGTAGGAAGTGTCCTATGCTATTATTGTTAGCGATCATGCAGCCTTTTAGATTTCACTCAGTCACCTTTTTCTTTCTACCTCTGTGGGTGCATATTGCCATGGGGTGAAGGGGTGGGGAAGAAAGATAACTATTGAAATCTAATAGGAAAGAATAATGACCTGTTGGAAGAAATGTCCATCTGGGTTCAGTTCCCATGGAAGTTGCTTGGAAAGAAGGCTTGATGAACAGGATCATCACATGGCTTGAGATCCTGGGCAAAAAAGGGAAGAGATGCTGAGAATGCTTGGGTTTTTTTGCCCTTTCTGGGCTTTTGAATTTGAGCCTGTATTCTGATTGGTTGTCAGACTCCCATGTGGCCATGCAGGGGCTAACGTAGTAGGTTATCTTTTGAGTCCCGGGATCTGGGGATTGGACTTGAATCTTGCTGGGTGATGTAATCTTCCCAGTTGCCATATGGTGAGAAGGGTAGAGGGCAAAGGTGGTATTCAGTTACTTTTGACCAGTTCTGGAGAACCGGTAGTGGAAATTTTGAATAGTTCGGAAAACCAGCAAGTAGGATGGCCCTGCCACCACTGCCTCCCAGCTGATCTCCTTTTGTTGCCCTGAACAAGAGAATGGAGTTGGAAAGCGGGTTGGTGGGGTGGTGAGGGAATGAGGATTTTGCAGTAACCTTCCTCCAGGAGTAGGAAGGGAGTATCCTTCCCCTGCCATTCCCACCAAACTGCACCCACAAAGTCACATCACGTCCACCAGCCATGCCCACAGATAGTAAAAATTTTGAATCCCACCACTGGTAGAAGGCTACTCCTACCTTTGTTGGATCTTGGCTGAGGGCATTTGCTTATTAATAGACCCAGCTATCTCTTTATCTCTTAAGTGCGGACATCTGCTGTGGGCTATTGAGGAGGGTGCTTAAGAGTGAGTCTGCTTCCTGCCTCCAAAAACATGTTTCTCCATTTCTCATCCAGGGAAATATAATATCCTGCCTTTTTAATATTTCCTAGAATATTTCATTCTTCTAGGAGAGATGGGTGGGTGCTAACTTCCTACAGACCAGAAATGGTATTCTGCCGGTTTGCACCGGTTCAGGCAAACCGGTAATGGTGGCGGTGCGAGGCTCCACCCACCCACCATGATGTCATCGCAGACCTTCTGCACATGCTCCTGCTACCAAACTGGTAGTGAAGAAAATAGGACACCATTACTACTACAGACCCTTTAAATACCTGATTAGCACTCCCATTTCTGCACACAATTGGAAATTGCCAGTGCCCCCCAAAAGAATAAGCTAGCTTCCGCCATATCTGCTTAATTGTCTTAGTTATTTTCGGTGGACGCTGGATGTCTCTGCATGGCTGCCTGTTGTTTTGTTGTTAAAAAGGCTGATAGACCTCATGGGGTTCATTGACAAGAAATTCTGAGAGCTGACAGGGCTCCATTGCTCACGTCCCCTTTAATTACATTTGTGAGAATTCAACCGACTCCAGAAGGAAATGTTGACTCTAGGCAAGAGTGAAATCTACCCCTTGTTGGAGAAGACAGAAGATTCCACCATGAAAATTCTCCTCATGATTTTTGTATTTAGGACAGAGAATTGGGATGCTGCCTTATGGAATAACTTTAGGCAGTTGGTAACAAAATGAAAGCACACAGCAGCCACGTCAATCCATCCTGAGCAACTACAATAGCTTCTCTGGCAAATTTACCAATCATCATTGGTCCTCTCTGGAAAAGCACTGGTTTTACTGCTGGATGAAATGAGTGGGAGGAAAGAGGTTATTTTTCTGTAATGCAAATTTTAAAAGCAAATGAGAAAATAATGAATTAATACTAGAATAGAATAAGATTATAATAAAATAAGAATGGAATAGAATGGAATGGAATGGAATAGAATAGAATGCAAAATACAATAGAATAAAATAAAATGCACACTAGACTAGACTAGATTAGACTAGACTAGACTAGACTGCAGAATGGAACGGAATGGAATGAAATAGAATAGAATGTAGAATACAATAAAATAGAATAAAAATGCAGAATATAATATAATAAAATAAAATGCAGAGTAGAGTAGAGTAGAGTAGAATGCAGAATGGAATGGAATAGAACAGAACAGAATTGAATAGAATGCAGAATACAATAGAATAAAATGCAGAATAGGATAGGATATTCTTTATTTAAGTGTGATTGGACCCACAAGGTGCTTTGGTGATGTTAGTAACAAGGTTGTTGTGAATTTGCCTTCCCCATTGTCTTTGCTCATCAAAAGGTCACAGAGAAGGTAGTGAAATAGGTGAGAAGGATAATAACACTGCAGCCATACAACATGCGTAAATGTGCTTAGACATAACACAGTAATATGAGAATTAGGTGTTCAGCAGAGTGGTGGCATGAGGGGGAAAATTTTGTCTTTGTTTCTAGTCATTTGGGAAGGAGTTCAAAAAGTTTATGTCCAGGATGTGAGACTGTCCATTAGTTAGATGATCCTTATAAGTATCAGATGGGATCCCTATGTTGACTTTTATATACATATATATGTCCAGCAAATATCAATTCATGCATTTAAATCCAGGCAAAGATTGCTATAATTTCCTTCTATAGCCTTTCGTAGCAACTTTGAGTGATTCATTATTTTGTGATATACATCTGTCAGGCCTGCAGCCATCTTTTCTTTTGGATCTCTGGCCTGCCACACTTTCTATTATTCTACTATGCATTTTCTATTGTGGGAAAATGGGAGGGGGGGAATTGTATGGAGTTAGATGCTAGGTAGCCATAACAAAATTCTTTCTAGAAAGCCAAAGTCATCCTTTGTCTCTGCACCTCTGCACCTGACTGGAACTGGATGGGTGGAACTGCCAGCATGGCAGTGGGAGATTGGACCATGTGATGGACTTATGGGTGTAAAGGCAAGATCTTGAACTTTCAACTGGGTGGGGAAAATAGGGAAGCTTTCAGATTCGGGTTTCCCCAGATGTGCCAACATGGCTCTCTTAATAAATTGGAACTTTGAGCAATACTTTGCCTTGGATTCTGATTTACTTTTGGATGCTATTTGGAACCCTGACAACATCATATATTTGTTATTGATTAGATAGTTGACCATATCAAAACAGAAGCCTACAACTAGACCTCCCCTTCCACCAACACCAACTGGGACTGGGACTGGCCCATAAGGAAGGAGGAAAACCAGCAAAGAACTATCTTTCCCCATACTTGACCCCCTCAGTCAGCCCAAAAGAATACAATGATTGATGGTATCAAAAGCTTTGGAGAAACCAGGAAGAGCCAAGATGGTTATTCAAACCCCATCCTGAACCCATCAAATATAAACTACTACAATAGGGGTGGCAAACTTGATTTCATTGAAGGCTGCATCAGGGTTGTGTTTGATCTCAGGGGGCCGGGGTGGGCATCACCAGCTAAGTGTCACTTGTGTTGGGGGCACCTGTGGTGGCCTGAGCTCCATTTTCAGCTGCGACAGCCTCCTGCAACCCTCTGCCATGAAAACGGAGCTCGGGAGGGCTGCCTGTAGCCCTCCCAAGCTCCATTTTCACGGGCAGAGGCACTGCTGGTCACTCTCTCCAGGGTGGCCTTGCAGGCCAGATCTAAGCACCTCATGGGCTGGATATGGCCCCTTGAGTTTGATACACCTGGCCTAAAATAATTTTAACAGAAAAGTGTGAGCGAGCCCTTTCCCCGAAACAGGCTTTGTGATGGAAAACCTGCTACTCATACCAACATTACAGACCCCTTCACACCCTCAACCCCTGCCCAGCTTTGCCTATAGGTGAGAGGAATGTGACAAGACCTTTCGAAGCATTGTAATGCCAGGAGCACCCTCAAATATTTGACGCTTTCAGAAACACCCGATTCAATTTGACACTCCAAATCACATCAGAGTCAATCCAAGCATTTGATTCCAAGGGCTGATTTGATTCAGATCAAATCAACTCTTCACACAGCCGTAAAGCTGCCCTTTCATATGCTCTGTTCTCATTCTTTTTACAAAAGGAACACGTTCGAGGTGTAAAAAGACTATGATGCGGCCATTTTTAATTATTTTTCTGTCAGAATAAGCTCTATTTTGAGCATTTCCCCATTTTAGCTGGCTGGGAAATTCTGAAATTCTATGCACCTCAAAGCTTCCCACATTGAGAAACCCTAGTCTAGTCCTAGGCAACCGGAAAAGATAACTTTGAAATTTTAAGAACTTTTAAGGAGTGCTTGTTTTTGCAAAGTTGTTTGGTGTTGACTTTCTATGGCTGTGGAAGAAAATAATTTCTCAACTTGGATTGGACTGCACTAATACTAGAATTGGACATTAGAATCTGGAAATAAAAGAGAAAAAAAGGACTGCATGGACTTTAAGATTTAATTAAATGTGATATAACTCAAAAAATTTAAAAAGTTGTTAAATTAGTTAAACTGGCATTATGGAACCTTGGATGTATGATGAACTATTTGAGATGCTAAAATATGTATGTGAAACTTTAAATGGTAAGAAAAAGTCAGAAACAGATGGAGCACACAGACCAGGAAATGAGAGAGAAGGGGGTAAAAGAGGGAAAAGATGAAGAACAAAAAGAAAAGAAGGAAAAGGAACTGAAAATAAAAAAACAGATGATTTCACTGGGATTTACAGTGGCACAAAAAAAGTAGACAAGGGGGAATGTCCCCCCTCCTCCCCAAAAAAGAAACAATCAAACAGCAAAGAAGGAAATAGTGGGCAGAGACTACTAGAAATAGTGGGGAAAACTACTAGAACAATAAAATTAAAAATGAGAAAAAGGATTTTGAAGAAAAGATACAATAATTATAAAAAGAAGAAAAAGAAGTTAGGAGAATGGGAGAAAAAAAGACAATTAATAAGAAGTAGAATCTTTGAGAGACCAAGAGAAAATGGTTAGAGGAGGAGAAAGAGAAAGAAGGGATATATTAGTAGATTAAAGGGAATTGTATTAATATTGTTAATGGTATGTACTCAATTACGATATAAGGGAATTATAGTAACATTGCTAATTGTGGACAATTGATTAAGTTAAATGTTCTCTATGTAAAAACTGAACTTCAGGATGAATGTTACTTATAGTAACATTCCAACCAACAGATGAAATATGAAATGATGATTTGGTTTAACTCTGAAGGGGCAGTTAGTGATATTGTTTATGTATTAAGAAGAAAATAAGTTTTAAGAAGAAAAATATGGAAAGAGAAAAATGTGGCTGAAATTGGAAACAGAACTATGATGTAAAGTGGATTATGTATATGAGAGGATGTAAAAGAAAAGACACAGACAACACTTTGTTTATAAAATATGTAAAATATATAAATATATAAATTTTGTAATTGAAAAATAAAAACCTTGAGAATAAAAAAGAGAAACTCTAGTCTAGTCCTATTTAACTAGGTAACAATATTTGGACTGGAAAAATCTGAACGATCATTAGATAGAAGAAGAGAGATGCAGAAAGATGCAGATGAATTTTCTGTATGTGTTCTTCTCAGCCTTTATGCAGACTTGACAGCACTTTAAAAAAAATGACTGCCCATTTACATTTAATAAGAATACGTGAGATTTGGTGGTGGATTTTAGGAGAAACCCTCCCATACTACCACCTCTTACAATACTAGACAGCACAGTATCAATAGTAGAGATTCAAATTTGTAGGTTCTATCATATCTCAAGACCTAACATCAAAAACCTCTTCAAAAAGGTACGATAAAGAATGTTCTTTCTGCACCAACTCAGGAAGCTCAAGCTGCCCAAAGAGCTGCTGATTCTGTTCTACAGAGAAATTTTTGAGTCTGTCTGCACCTCCATAACTGTCTGGTTTGGCTCTGCAACCAAACAAGACAGACACAGACTTCAGAGGAGAATTAGAACTGCAGAAAAAACAATTGCTACCAACCTGCCTTCCATTGAGGACCTGTATACTGCAAGAATCAAAAAGAGGGCTGTGAAAATAACTACAGGCCCCTCACATCCTGGACATAAATTGTTTCAACTCCTACCCTCAAAACGATGCTATAGAACAGCGATGGCAAAACTTTTTTGGCTCGCGTTCCATAAGTGGGGGGAGCGCAGGGGGGTCATGCGTGGGTGTGCCGCACCCATAATGCAACATGCGACCCCCTCAGTGGGCATGCACGCATGAGAGTTGCTCCCCCCATTTTTTGCATGCTTTTTTTGCCCTCCCCAGGCTCCAGAGGCTTTACAGGAGCTTGGGGAGGGCGAAAACAGCCTCCCCTGCCCCCACAGTGGCTCTCCAGAGGCTTCAGGGACCTTCCGGAGGCTTCCCTGAAGCCTCCGGAGGACTAAAAACGTCCCTACGAGCAAACCAGAAACGACCCTACGAGCAAACCAGAAGTCACTTCTGGTTTGCTCGTAGGGTCGTTTTTAGTCCTCCGGAGGCTTCAGGGAAGCCTCCTGAAGATCCCTGAAGCCTCCGGAGAGCTTAAACCGACTCTATGAGCAAACTGGAAGTCCATTCTTGAACTTCCGGTTTGCCAATAGGGCCATTTTTTCGTGTTCCGGAGGCTTCAGGGAAACTCCTGAAGCCTCCGGAGGGCCTCCGGGTGGCGGGGAGCAGGGGAGGCTCTTTTCGCCCTCCTCAGGCTCCTATAAAGCCTCTGGAGCTTGAGGAGGGTGAAAAATGGCTTTAAAAAAGGCTGAACTCAGCTGGCCAGTGCGCACATGAGGGCTGGCCAGTTGACAGGGCAATGCCTCGCGTGCCCTGACAAATGGTTCCGTGTGCCACCTGTGGCACGCATGCCATAGGTTCGCCATCCTGGCTATAGAACACTGCACATCAGAACAACTAGATACAAGAACAGTTTTTTCTTGAACACCATCATTCTAAACAAATAATTCCCTCACCACTGTCAAACCATTTACTAAGGCTGCATTACTATTAATCTTCTCATCGTTCCTATCACCCATCTCCTCCCACTTATGGATGTATGACTGTAACTTTGTTGCTTGTATCCTTACGGTTTATATTGATTGTTTCGGAGTATGATTTGATTGCTTATTTGTATCCTATGGCTATCATTAAGTGTTGTACCTTATGATTCTTGACGAATGGATCTTTTCTTTTATGTACACTGAGAGCCTATGCACCAAAGACAAATTCCTTGTGTATCCAATCACACTTGGCCAATAAAGAATTCTATTCTATTCTATTCTATTCTATTCTATTCTATTCTATTCTAGTCTAGTCTATTCTAGTCTATTCTACTCTATTCTGTTTCCCCACAGTTGCTGTGTTATATTTTAATGCCCCTTTTCACTGGAGATAATGCCCAAAAGATGAATATTCACCATATCCATGTTTTAATAATCTCAAGGTGTTTGGCGTTTAACACCTAGATCCTTATCAGAAATCAAATGTGTTGTTATAAATGCAGTTTAAAGAATCATGCTCTGCCTTTTCCAAAAGAATATCTGCCATTGATTACCTGGGTCATGTGATGAGAACCAATCGTTCTTCCTCTATTGTGTTAACATTGAATAAAATAACTAATTGTTTCAGTGAGTGCAAAGGCCAGCATTTTTTAAATTGTTTTCTTGATTATAAAGAGATGAAACAGAGTCTGTGGCTGCATCTATACTTTGTCGGTATATATAAAAGGAGCTTTCTGGGTTTCATTGGGTTTACAGCATATCAATTGACTTCTATTGATCTTTAATAAAAAATATGTTGAAAGTGTTTTCCCAAACAGTATAAATTAATTGCTCCTCCACCAGAGAAAAAAGAAAATGGCACTGCAGTCATTAACATTTCCTGGCACCAAATCGGAAAGAGTGTGTTTCAGTAATCGACCTCAAGATGTTGGGGAAGTTTCACAGCGATGCCAATATTAACATGATCCAGTTCATCATTGATGATCCAGGGTCCTGCCAATTTCTGACTATTACAATGGAATCAAAGATGTTAATAGGCTGGGCAATCCAGGTTGGAGATCGGCATCCTGCTTAGCCAGACCAACAGGTTCATCCATGGTTTTCAGCTCTTAAAAATAGTTAACAGGAGCTTTCCACCTGTTGCAGCCTGCCAGAGGCTAGCAGAGCTGGCAGCAGATTCGGACAGTGAAGAGGTTGGGGAGGAACATGGGCCAGTCCTGGAATCTGGGGAAGGCTCTGATGAGGGCTCTGTGTCAGAGGCAGAGAGGGGGCCAGAGCCGTATGCCAGTTATCAGCTACCTTCAGAGTCAGACATCAGTGAGGCAGATGAACAGCTGGAGCCTGTTCCCAGTGTGCACATGTGCAGAGTTGCCAGACGAAGAGAACACCTAAAGAAGAGGGGTTGACTTGGAAGTAAGGCAACAGGTGGATGATGAATGGCCCCTCCCAGAAGAAATAAAAGAGGAGTGAAAGGAGTGGAGTTTGCAGGAGACAATTAGTTCACTTAATTAGTTCATGACTCTCCGAGACTCCTTGCCAGGTTTTACAGATATCAGTCTGGCAGTTCTCCAAGCCAGATAAAGTCTGTGACTGTAAATCCTCCCTTGAAAGACTTTGCTGGATGTGAATGAGCAGAATTCAAAGTAAATTAATAAAAGGTTTTTTTTGTCAGGACAAGGAGTTTGCTTCATGCTCTTGGGAAGCCTAGGTCAGTACACCACCATGTCATAGATGGCCTCAGGAAGTGGTGTGCTTTCTTAAGAGGATTAGGGGACTGGAGCAGGGCGGTGTGCTGCCAGTTTTACTACCGGTTCGCAACTAGCATGCAATGCTCACGCTTGCACTGTTCAATGTAAATTGTTCTTCATGCATGCGCAGAACAATTTATAGTGAACTGCACATGCGCAGTCACTAAAAACCAAAATGGTGGTGGCCCAGCGGCGGCGAGGAACCGATTCAAGGGTGTGGCAGGCCTGGGTCAAAAACTTATATACCGCTTCACAGTGCTTTATAGCCCTCTCTAAACAGTTTACAGAGTCAGCATATTGTCCCCAACAATCTGGGTCCTCATTTTACTGACCTTGGAAGGATGGAAGACTGAGTCAACTTGAACTCCTGGCAGTGAGCTGAATTAGCCTGCAATACCGCATTCCAACCACTGCACCACCACGGCTCATATGAAGAATGGTTGCAGGAATTGGGTATATCTAATCAAATGAAAAGAAGGACTAGCGGTAACATGATAGCAGTCTTCCAATATCTAAGAGACTGCCAAGAAGAGGAGGTCAACCTATTTTCCAAAGCACCTGAAGGCAGAATAAGACACGATGGATTGAAACTAATTAAGGAAAGAACCAACCTAGAATTAAGGATAAATTTCCTGACAGAACAATTAACCAGTGGAACGGCTTGCCTCCAGAAGTTGTGGGTGCTCCATCACTGCAGGTTTTTAAGAAGAGATTGGATAGCCATTTGTCTGAAATGGAATAGGGTCTCCTGCTTAAGCAGAGGGTTGGACTAGAAGACCTCCAAAGTCCCTTCCAACTCTTTTTATTCTACTATCCATCACTGGAGGCATTTAACCAGTAGATAGCAGCCATCTGACATAGAACCTGTTGCATCAAATAGCATTGCAGGTTTTTCAAGATTGAACTAGAAGATCTATCCCCAAACTTATGTCCTCAAGATTTCCTTAAGATCCTACAGCATATGTCATCATGTAACACAGAGAGAAAAATAGTAAGGGAATGAGATATGGACTGTGCACTGCGTGGCTGGTTAAACTTGAAGCATGTTGTTCTGCCCCAGGACTATTGTGGCCCGCCAGTGGAGCTGGCTGCAGATTGAAACAGTGAGGAGGTTGGGGAGGAACATGGGCCAGGCCTGGATTCTGGGGAAGGTTCTGATGAGTGATCTGCATTGGAGGCAGAGATGGGGCCAGGGCTGTCCAACAGTTATTAGCTGCCTTTGGCAGTGAGGCAGATGAACAACTGGAGCCTGTTCCCAGTGTGCACATGTGCAGTGTTGCCAGACGAAGGGAACAGCTAAGGAACAAGGGTCGACTTGGGAGTAAGGCCACAGGTGAACGATGAATGGCCCCTCCCATTGGGAATAAAAGAGGAGTGGAGTTTGCAGGAGACAATTAGTTCATTCCTGCATTCTCACCAAGTATTGCGGTGTCTGAAAGATATCTGCCTGGCCATTCTCCAAGTCTGATAAAGGTCAGTAATTGTGAACTCTCTTGAAAGACTGTGTGAGAGGAAAGTCTTTGCTGAGGAGGAATTCACTGTAAATTAAATAAAAGGGGTTTATCGGGACAAGGACTCGGCTTCAGGCTGCTGGGGAAGCCTAGATCAGAACAGGGACATGACATAAGAACTAAACCCATTTGCCCCAGTCATGATGCAAACACATCTCGAATGGAATCTGTTCTGTCCCCCATGATGTTGTCATCCTAACCCAACCCATGACTGAGACAGACCTAAGTCATGCTTAGCTGAGCTTCTGCTAAAGTAATCTTATACATTTTTTTTCTCCTTCCAGCTTGATCCAAGGACAACCTCAAAGTATGTAAAAATTGTCTGGTTTTGTTACTTGAAGACAAGAGATTGGGAGTGACTGTAAATGGGAGGCAATAGAAACCACAGAGGGATCACTGATGAGAGTCGAACATTTTACCCCAGTGTAGTTTTTGGCTCATTCAGGGATGGGTGGAGATCAATTCCACTCAGCATTGTATGTGTCAATCCATTGTGGTTGACCAAATCAGGAAACAGATTCCACAACTATACTATACTTTATTGACATAGGCTACTGTAGGAGAGGCTTACAAGCCTGACTGTAATTTTCCCTTCCCTCCCATTTATAAATCAGGAAGTCAGGGAGGAACCAATCTCTTCCTAATGCTTTCTCTGCTTCCTGGAGTCAATGCACATTTCTATACATGCTGGAACTGTCTTTGAACAATGTCTCCAAATTCAATGGCTGCCTACAGTATGAATCTGCTATGTTCATAGTTCATAAGGGCTGTTGCAATAATACCAGTTCCAGTGTCTCTCTCTTTTACTTTTATACATGGCCTGACCATAGTATATACACATAGAATAGCAGTTAGCAGCAGTTAGACTTATATACCGCTTCATAGGGCTTTCAGCCCTCTCTAAGCGGTTTTACAGAGTCAGCATATTGCCCCCAACAACAATCCGGGTCCTCATTTTACCCACCTCGGAAGGATGGAAGGCTGAGTCAACTCTGAGCCGGTGAGATTTGAACAGCCGAACTGCAGAATTGCAGTCAGCTGAAGTAGCCTGCAGTGCTGCATTTAACCACTGCGCCACCTCGGCTCTTCAAGAGGAAGAGTCATCTACATATGTAGCTCTTGATAACAAGCTTTTATCACAACTATGATTATGATTTATCTCTTATAGCTTTTATGTACACTGAGATCATATATACCAAAGGCAAATTCCTTTGTCCAATCACACTTGGCCAATAAAGAATTCTGTTCCATTCCATTCCAATTTGGTGACCAGCTTTCCAAACCACACCAAACCCTAAACTACATTAACTTTAGGGTTTGGATGAATAAGGTCCCAGTCAGGGGTGGGCTGCTCCCAGAATTACTGTTGGTTTGGTGCACGCATGAACATTTGCACAAAAATAGGTCTGTGCATGCAACAAAATGTTAAAAAAGAGAAAAAAATACATTTGTGCAATTGCAATTGTTCTGCGCATGTGCAGAATTGAAAATCAAGATGGAGGCCATGTAGGAGAACCGGTTCAGGGGCACGGCAGGCCTGGGTCATTGCCAGTTCCAGTGACCCAGGCCACCAAACCACTACTGTTTCGGCCGAACTGGTCCAAACCAGTAGGAACCCACTGGCCCCAGTTCAATTTTCCTGCAACCTAGAACTATTTTTAGCCTCTTGCTACCTCGCCCCATGAACACCAAACTGTTGTGTTATTCCCCTACCTCATGCTTCTTTTATATCATTAACCAAGTGCAAACTTTAAGCGTTGGAACGCCCTCACAAAGACTTTATTTGAATGTATAACAGAATAACACAATCCGATCCGAATCCGAGATTTTATCTTCCAAGCTTTGGGACTCATCCTGGAGCCTATTCTCAGGGAACCTCTCTCCCTATGGTGCATTGGGCTCTTCTGTGCATAGTATTTATGTGGTGGCTGGTTGTGTGTGGCTTTCAGTTAATTGGAGTGTTGACGACTGACTATTAAAATTCAAAACATTCTTAAAGATCCATCTCATCTTGGACACCCTTTTTTTTTTGAACTATTACCATCTGGCAGATGGTACAGGACAATAAAAACAAGGACAAACAGGCTGAAAAACAGCTTCTATCCCAGGGCAGTAACTATATTGAATTCTACAGTTATAGTGCAATATCAATGTAATATCAGGTTTTCAATTTCAATTATATAGCATGTGAAGGATGTGTGTTTGTGTTTTTATTTTTATAGTTATAATGTACACTGAAGATGGCATTTAATTTCGTTGTATGATGTGCAATGACAATAAAGTATAGTAAAGCAAACTCTTGAGTTGTTGGTTGTTATTTCCTTGTGTTGCTACACCCTTGGGCACCTACGTAAGATCAGCACTTCTTTTGACTGACAAGGGCCCGATTTCCAGGCTTCAGTTGTTTCCCTGGGTATTTTTCTCCCTGCTCAGCTAACAAGTGTAGTAGCTGCGAAATTGAATGGGTGTCCTTGTTCATTGCAATATGAGGCTAATGAGAGAATAACAGAATAACAGAGTTGGAAGAGATCTTGGAGGTCTTCTACTCCAACCTCCTGCTCAAGCCAGAAACTTTATACTGGACAAATGGCTCTCCAATCTATTCTTAAAAACCTCCAGTGATGGAGCACCCATGACTTTTGAAGGCAAGCCATTCCACTGACTAATTGGTCTCACTGTCTGGTTTTATTCTATGCTTTTTTGCACAGGCCCCACTTTAGTTTAATGGCGTGCTGGACGATGGCACAAATTTACTGCTTAAGGTTTACATTGCAGACAGCTTGAATGAATAACAATAAATTAATTTAAAGGGCTGGAAAAGTGCTCCCTGAAGTATATGGTGCCTTTGCACTCCAGCCCAATAATTTATAGATTGTGTGTCCTTTTTAATCCTCAGCTAACATCTTGAAAGCTGCTAGTTAAAAACCAGTCACATGACATAAATTATTTTTATTAATATTTCAAGTCAAGTGATAACAGTAGCTCCTTAGTCATTAACCTGCGATGGGTTTCATTTATGATCAAAAGACCTAGGTAGCTTGTAACCAAATCCATTACCTTGCAGTGTAATGCAATGATATGACAGACAACTTTTTGAAATGTAAGCTCCCTTAGTTAACAAAGAGCACAGAAAGAATATAAAATTCTGTTAACTGTACAATCTTTAACTATGGGGTTTTTTTTTTAGTTTATTTATACAGATATATCAATATTGCCAGGCAATTAAGTATTGCTAACAAAGTGTTGTTAGAGTGTCCCATAATTCATGGTCCAATTCTCTTTTTAAGAATCTGCAGTTTCCCTGGCTTTTACATACAACTAGTTGATAACTTGGCATTGCCCTGGCCGGGTATTTATTTATAGGGGGGAAATGTCCAGACCAAATGTTGGATTTTCCACCTTATCAGAGGGAGCCCCCTTGTGGAGTACTGTGAAGCTGTCACCGTGGCAACTCCACTGCACTGTACAGTAGAAGCCATTTTAAGGCACAACAGGCTGTATCTTAACAGAACACCCCTCCCCCCAACGGGTGTTAGGGGTGTCTTACCCCCATAGTATTTTTTTCCAGAGAGTAAATCATATTTGTACCAAGTTTGGTTGAAATTGCTTGAGGTGTTTCACAGTTATGCTGGTTGCTGGAATGTACACACACACACACACACACACACACTCAATCACACAGAGCCATTTTTATATATGTAGATCCCAAGGGAAGCAGCAATAATGGCATTAGGCCAGGGTGGTCAAACTCAATTTCATTGAGGTCCGCATCAGGACTGTGGTTGACCTTGGGAGGCTGGGCATGCGTGGCTGACTGGGTAGGTGTGGCCAAACAGGTGGGTGTGGCCATCTTGACACCACTCCTGGGTAAACCAGGCTGAAGCCCCGCTGGCCTGATCTTTCCTCTTTGCATTGGGTAGACCAGGGCGGCTCTGAGGGCCAGATCCGACCACATCATGGACCAGATTCGGCCCAGGGGCCTTGAGTTTGATATCACTGCATTAGGCTCTTGGAGCAGAGGCTTCCACGAAAGCTGTAGAACAATAAAGAGAGAGATATGAAAACTCAGAAGCAAGCCCCAAACATGATAACCCTCCTTAATCCTCACTGATGATGCCACCTACTTGTCTCAACTACTGTGTCTCCTGTGTGTTTGTTTGCTTTCTCCCTTATCTGGGGTGGGACTTTTTGACAGAAAGTCGGTGCTTTCTGAAACATCTGCAAGCAAAAAAACCAAACTCGGAGAGCCCTGGGGACTCCAGATCAAACATAATGCTCTCTGGTTTCTCACACAACACTCAAGCCATCTCAACAGGCACGTAGAGGTGAACAACATCTAGGTAGTATTGAAAAGAAACAACCAAAAAAACTAAAAAAGGAAACAGAAGGACCCAAATACCTCTTCACCAGCAACCAACAGCGATGAGATTAACAGAGATTAACACCAGACATAACACTGGATCGACAATCAAGCAGTAAACAACACCAACTCAGACAAACAAGGTAAGAAGTAAACAACAACCAAACCAACTAACCACCAGCAACCCTCCCGTCAACGCCAATGGCACAAACCGTTAGTATAAAATCAGAGAAAAGGCCTACTCCAAATATTTTTCAATGTTCAACCACAAGTGGGGTCCTCATGATTAAGTCTGAATCCCCAATGCTCAAGAAGCATTGAGCTGTGTTCAGGGGTGGATTGCTGCTGGCATTACTGCTGGTTCGATGCACAAATTTCTTCCGCTTCCCTCCCATTTATAAACCAGGAAGTCAGGGAGGAACCAATCTCTTCCTAATGCTTTCTCTGCTTCCTGGAGTCAACGCACATTTCTGTACATGCTGGAACTGTCTTTGAATAATGTCCCCAAACTCAATGGCTGCCTCCAGTATGAATCTACTATGTTCATAGTCAGTGGTGGGGTCCAAATGCATGTGCGTTTGCACCTAAAAAGATCTGTCCATGGCAAAACCTCAGAAGAGGAGAAAATTGCATTTCTGAAATGAAAATTGTTCTGTGCATGCACAGACCTGAAAATCAAGATGGCAGTGCTATAGGAAAACTGGTTCGGGGATGTGGCAGGCCTGGGTCGCTGCTGGTTCCAGTGAACCAGGCCACCAAGTTACTACCAGTTTGGCCAAACCGGTCCGAACTGGTAGGAACCCACTGTCAGGCCTGCAGCCATATTCCTCTTGGATCTTTGGCCTGCCATACTTTCTATTATTCTATTCTGCATATTCTATTGTGGGAAAATGGGAGGTGGAATTGTACAGAGTTAGATGCTATGTAGCCAAAACAAAATTCCTTCTAGAAACCCAAGGTCATCCTTTAACTCTGCACCTCTGCACCTGACCAGAATTGGATGGGTGGAACTGCCAGCATGGCAGGGAAGATTGGACCATGTGATGGACTTGTGGGTGTGGGGTCAAGATCTTGAACTTTCAACTAGGTGGGGAAAACCGGGAAGCTTTCAGATTCAGGTTTTCCCAGATGTGCCAACATGGCTCTCTTAATAAATTGGAACTTTGAGCAATACTTTGCCTTAGACTTTGATTTAATTTTGTATGCTATTTGGAACCCTGACACCCACTTCTGGATGTGCTTTTGCAAAAGCCCAGGGCAGGCATAATGGTAGACCTCCCTGAATTTTTAAGACCACAGCCCCATCTCAAAGGTGTTGCTCATTTTGACACCAGAGTCCAAGAAGAACTCCAGTTGAAAGGTGGTG
Organism: Thamnophis sirtalis; assembly: GCF_051295495.1. Lineage (NCBI taxonomy): Eukaryota > Metazoa > Chordata > Lepidosauria > Squamata > Natricidae > Thamnophis > Thamnophis sirtalis. Next base: position 32,077,533 of record NW_028261395.1, read on the forward strand.
CATCTGTCTGGTTACAGTGGAAAAAAGAGAATAAAACCTGACATTGCTTTACTTTTTGTGACAAAGGTCAGTGTAATACACCAGCTGCATGTTATCTGTTCATTGGTCATTCTACTAAGGGAACAGAAGGGGAATTTACCACTTTTGCAGATGATACTAAGCTGGCAGGAATAGCTAACACCCTAGAAGATAGGGTCAAGATCCAGACGGATCTTGACAGGCTTGAACCCTGGGCCCTATCTAACAAAATGAAATTCAATGTAGAAAAAAGTAAAGTCCTACACTTAGGCAAGAAAAACCAAAAGCATATGTATAGACTGGGTGAAACCAGGCTTAATAGCAGTGACTGTAAGAGGAATCTTGGAGTCCTAGCGGACGAGCATTTAAACATGAGCCAGCCATGTGCAGCAGCAGCCCAAGTACAATCCTGGGTTGTAGAAACAGAGGCATAGAATCAAGATCACGTGAAGTATTACTACTGTTTTATAAAGCCTTAGTAAGACCCCACCTGGAATATTGCATCCCAGTTTTGGTCACCACATTACAAAAAAAAATGTGGAGACCTTAGAAATAGTTCAGAGAAGAGCAACTAAGATGATCAAAGGCCTGGAGACAAAACCGTATGAAGAAAAGAAGAATTAGGGTGGGACATGATAGCAGTATTCCAGTATTTGAGGGGCTGTCACAAAGAAGAGGGGGTTAAATTATTATCCAAAGCACCAGAGGGCAGGACAAGAAACAATGGTTGGAAACTGATCAGAGAGAGAAGCAACCTGGAATTAAGTAGAAATGTATTAACAGTGAAAACAATTAACCAGTGGAACAGCTTGCTTCTAGAAATAGCAGCAGTTAGACTTATATACCGCTTCATAGGGCTTTCAGCCCTCTCTAAGCGGTTTACAGAGTCAGCATATTGCCCCCAACAACAATCCGGGTCCTCATTTTACCCACCTCGGAAGGATGGAAGGCTGAGTCAACCTTGAGCCGGTGAGATTTGAACCGCCGAACTGCAGAACTGCAGTCAGCTGAAGTAGCCTGCAGTGCTGCACTCTAACCACTGCGCCACTTCGTGAGCGCTTTGTGAGCGCTCCATCACAGGAGGTTTTTAAGAAGAAAATCAATCAGTGGAATGACTTCTCTTCAGAAGTCATGGATGCTCCATCACTCCAGCTCTATGTCATCCTATTTAGCCATGTTTTCTAAGCCACGCACGCAAGCAAAGCGCATGCACGGAAGGCATGCGCGCATAGTTCCAGTGTGCAGCGAACCGGTGGTAAAATTATGTGAAACCCACCTCTGGTTTCCTGCTTGAGCAGGGGGTTGGACTAGAAGATCTCTTAAGATCCCTTCCAGCTTCTGTAATTCTGTTATCTAGCAATGTTAACTTGCACCTGGCACTTGCGAGAGCACACTAGGATATGACTTGGAGAATGAGAAGGCAAAGAATAAACGTGGAGGTGTTTTAAAAAAAAGAAGAATCTGAACGTGTTCTTATCAGTGGCAGAGAAAACTGGCAGGAGAGGCTGGGAGTGACTGGCTGGGGTTGGGGAGGGGGGAGGAAGGAAAGAGGGGAGGTAGGAATGTAGGAATGATGAGCTAATGGAATGGCTGCAGTGACAGGCATGCTACACAAGAATAGTAGCCATCGGGGAAATCAGTTTAAAGTCGTATCGATTCCCTTTAGAGGTGAGAAAAAAGCAGGAACACTCAGCTGCCAGAGTGTGGTTTTTGCCACAGGAGCCGAAGCTGCTTGGACGATTTGTTTGTTTGTTTGTTTGCTCGTTTAATTAATGATTTTCATTTCTGCCAGGGACCGCAAAGTTTTTTTTTTTAAAGAGAGTGAGAGACAGAGAGAGACAGAGACAGAGAGACAGACAAGCACACAGACACGCGCACGCACACACAGAGAGACAGACAGACAGACAGACAGACAGAGACAGTGAAAGAAAGACACACACACACAAACACACACAGAGACAGACAGACAAAGAGAGAGAGACAGAGAAACAGAAAGACAAAGAGGAAAAGAAGAAGAAACAATGCTAGCTTCTGCCCATTTCTCTGGCCCCTGCCTTTCCATAATAAGAGACTCAATCAAAGCTGATGGGAAAAGAAGGAAGCTCTTGCTCTGGGCTAAAGAGGAAAAAGAAGGATGGAATAATACAAAAAATCAGAGTGGGGAGAGGGGAAAAAAAAACAAAACAGGTCCTGATGGTTTTTTCAAGTATGGTCCACAAAGCATCTCCATTCCGCTTAGCGCTCACTGCTGGGGAAGCAAACAAACAAACATCAAATCTTTGTCCAATCCCTGTTGCCTTTCTTGCCATTGTGGAATGCATTTTTCTCCAGCCTCAGTAAGAAACTATGTGATAAAAAAAAACAAAAAACGAAGCAAAACCTAAAAAACAAAAGAAGACGGCTTCTCCATTTCAGTCCCCATAACTCCTCCTGGAAAGACAGGAATCCCGTTCTTCTGCCCAGATGTGTCAGGTGTGAACAAGGAGACCCCCATGTCTAGAATTCAATAGCAATAGCAATAGCAGATAGACTTATATACTGCTTCATAGGGCTTTCAGCCCTCTCTAAGAGGTTTACAGAGTCAGCAAACTAATTACTGGAGATTTTAAAGAAGAGACTACACAGGCACTTATTTGAAATGGTATAGATTCTTCTGCTTGAGCAGGGGGATGGACTAGAAGACCTCCAAGGTCCCTTCCAGCTCATTCTGTTCCATTCCATTCCATTCTGCGTTCTATTCTGCATTCTGCATTCTAATTCTTATTCTATTCTATTCTATTCTTATTCCATATTCTATTCTATTCTTATTCCATTCCATTCTATTTCTGCATTCTGCATTCTGCATTCTGCATTCTGCATTCTATTCTATTCTATTCTATTCTATTCTATTCTATTCTATTCTATTCTATTCTATTCTATTCTTATTCCATTCCATTCCATTCCATTCTATTCTGCGTTCTGTGTTCTGTTCTATTTTGTTCTGCATTCTACTCTACTCTACTCTACCCTACCCTACCCTACCCTACCCTACTCTATTCTATTGTTGTCTGCCTATAATACAGGTATCTCTTTAGACTGTCAGATTTTACCTGGCAAAGACCAGGTAAGTCTCAAAGGCTTTTGGAGAGGGGTCAGACCTTGCCCCTCCTGTTTTACATAGTGGGTCCAGGCAAATTCCTCACTTGACACCTCCTCCTCCTCCTCCTCCTAACAAGATGAATGAATGAAATTTGGAGATCTGGACAGAATACAATAACATATTTGTTTGAAACACATCAATAAATAGACCAGACCACTGGTTCTCAACCTGTGGTCCACGAGCCGGGTGGTGGTGGTGATGTTGGCACAAGGGGTCCATGAAGGTGTGAAATAATGTATGATTTAAATCTTGAGTGAAGTCTTGAGGATCTGTGGTCATGGTCTGTGGCTACAAAAAGTATTTAATGGGGCTCCATGGGGAAGAAAAGTTTGAGAATGCTTGGGCAAAAGCAGAGATGTTATTCTTTAGAAGCCCAAGGTAAACTGATGTAGGAGTAAAATGGTTGAAACAGATGCTTTTGAAAAGAAATAGTGCAACACCCTAGAAGGTTTATTATAATGTTTAGCATGATGATGGAGCTAGTTATTCTTGTAGCTGCAATGCAAACAGGCTCAACGCGGGTTTTTTAAACATTATATTTATTGTTTATTTAGATATTACTTAATCAACTGACTATGAATATTCCTGATCCATCTATTTATCATCAATCTCATCTATCTATCTATCTATCTATCTATCTATCTATCTATCTATCTATCTATCTATCTATCTATCTATCTATCATCTATCTATCTATCTATCTATCTATCTATCTATCATCATCATCTATCATCTATCATCTATCATCTATCTATATCCATCTATCCATCATCTCTCTCTCTTTCTCTCTCCATTATCAATCCTATCTATCCATCATCTATCTGTCTGTCTGTCTGTCTGTCTGTCTGTCTGTCTGTCTGTCTATCTATCTATCTATCTATCTATCTATCTATCTATCTATCTATCTATCTATCTATCTCCATCTATCCATCATCCCCCCCCTCTCTCTCCATTATCAATCCTATCTATCCATCCATCATATATCTATCTATCTATCTATCTATCTATCTATCTATCTATCTATCTATCTATCTATCTATCTATCTATCTATCTATCATCTATCATCTATCATCTATCATCTATCATCTATCATCTATCATTTCTCTGTCTAGCTATCTAGTTATCTAGCTAGCCATCTAGTCATCTATTTCAGCTCGTTCTCTAACTATCTAGCTATCAGAGAGCTACTGTATATGAATAAAATATTCCCAAATTCTTCACAAAATATATGAATGGGACAAATGAGGAAATGCAATTTATTAGGAACAAATAACAGAAAAGGGGCTTGTCCTGTTGAATAGAAACAATTGAAGAGTAACTAAATGTAGTATAATTTAGTCTGCAATAGCAATAGTACTTAGATTTATATATCGCTTCACAGTGTTTAATGGCTTTCTCGTCAGCATACAATCCTACAATCTGGGTCCTCATTTACTGACCTCGGAAGGATGGAAGGCTGACTCAACCTTGAGCCAGTCAGGATCAAACTTCCAAACTGCAGGTAGCTGGCAGTCAGCAGAAGTAGCCTGCAGTACTGCATTTTAACCACTAGGCCACCACAGCTCCCGAGGCATGGTTTGGTATTAAGCTGATCACACAGGGGCTTCTTTAGAAATAGCAAGACAGTTTTAACGCTGAGAATAAATTACACTGAAATCAGGGCAATTATAAAAGGATATGTTTAGGCTGCAAATGAAATAAATGTGTCTTTTAATTTCACCATGACCCAGAGGGGGGCATCACATACTGTAGCAATCAGTTTGCCCAGCACTGGAAATGTGATGCCATATATGCGTGCGGTGTCAAAAATAAAGTGATATAGGATGGGATTACACCCAGATGGGTGGGCAAGACCAGCTGCAGGTCACAAATACAGGTTCACCTGAACCAGTCTAGACCAGCAGCAGCCCACCAGTGCCATGATCTTAGTATTTGCTAAAAGTCAAAACACATGCCGAAATATTGACTACCTAGACTGTGGAAAGAAAGGGAAGGAAGCAATGAGCTGGCCTTTTTAGTGATATAAAAACATTTGCAAATATTCATTGTTTTCCACAGATAAAGCTATGAGTTGTTTACAGATTAAGAACATTTAAGGCATCCTAAAATAGTGCAACACATTGTTTAATGATGTTCCATGTGTTTATTTATTGTAATTTTGTAATTTTGATGTAGCTTCATTAAAAATGTTAAGGAGAGTGCTAAGAATTGTTGCTTAGAAAAAAGAAATGAGAAAAAGGAAGGAGATTTAAAAAAAAAGATAAAGTCAAAAGTCCATAAAGAAAAAAGAATTTTCTTTCCCAGCATTTATAAATATATATGTAAATTAACCTCTTGCACTATGCTTACAGCATTACTTACTCTATTTTTTTCTAATCATCAAACTGTTACACCATAATTGCAATTTTTTTCCTGTTTCATGCAAAAAGGTCTCCAGTTCCCATTTTCCCAAACATCATTTAGAAAAGCCCAATTCAAATGGTCAAAAGCTTTCTCTGCATCTAAAAATAAAATAAAACAACGCAACTTGTTTTATATTACACCATTCAAAGCATTCTAGAATGATGTTTCTCAACCTTGCCAACTTTACAACATGGATTCCCAGGAATTAACTGACTGGGGAATTCTGGCAGTCCATGCCACTTAAAAAGGCTAAGGTTGAGAAATACTGTTCTAGAACACCCAGAACAGTTCCAACATTGTAAAAACCCACACTGATGTTCATAAACAAACTCTTGTAAAATTATTTTCTAGGATTGTTGGAAACAGAAAAACAGAATAACAGAGTTGGAAGGGACCTTGGAGGTCTTCTAGTCCAACCCCTAGGCAGGAAACCCTACACCACTTCAGACAAATGGTTATCCAACATCTTCTTTAAAACTTCCAGTGTTGGGGCATTCACAAAGTCTGAAGGCCAATTGTTCCACTGATTCTTTGTTCTAACTGTCATGAAATTTCTCCTTAGTACTAGGTTGCTTCTCTCCTTGAAATTAACCATTTATTTTAACTCAGGAGTATAATTTCTTGTTGAAGCCGAATTCTGTCCCTCTTTGATATTAAGGTTTTATATTTGCAACTTTTCCAGTCTCAGGTATCTTTCCTCCCTGCAAGATAAAATTCATCATACTTTGTAAAGTTTGTAAAAGTTCATCCTCAAAACATTTATAACAACAATGAAATAATCCTACACATTCTTCTCCTTTTTTATAGCTTCAAAAACCTCTTTTAATGTTATACATGTCTATTCATAGTCTCCCTTTGTTTCCCTGTAATCCTTAGTAGATTTTGTTTTCTAAAAACATTTTCTCCAAACTAATACCATGTCTTTTACATAAATTGAAATAATAGTGCTGAAATACTTTTGGTATTGCCATATTATCAGTTAATAACTGTTATATACCAGAAACATTGGTAATGGTTTACACCAAGGTCCTCTATTCCGGCAGGAACAGAGATTCAATCTGATTGGTTGAAGGGTCTGACAGCTCCCTATAAAAGGGCTGCTGTCAGACTGAACCTTCTCTGGATTGGACATAGTTGATCTGTTTGTTACTCTGAAGCCTGAGTGTGCCTTCATTCACCCGATCTAACAGTAACAGTGTCTCCCTCTTGAAGTTTTGATATTATTTTGTTTCCTCTTCTTCTCTTAATTTATATGCTAGCCATTTCCCTGGTTTATTTTCAAATTCAGTTTGTTTTGCTTTGCCCAATTCATTTTTATTCCTATTTCCCCTGTATTTATTTATTGTTTGATGTTATTTGTGTGTTTATTTGTTGTTAGAATTTGATGTACTTTCCATAAGTCCTCCAGGACTTTAAGGTGGTATACTTAGCATTCTGTCTTTCAGTCTTTTCTTATAACAGCAGCCAAAGGAAGATTAGATTGAAAAAACACCCAGTGAACTTGGATGCCTGGGCTTAGTCCAACAGAAAGCAAAGAGATCATGTAGAAGAAAGCAGGGACTTGTTCTGAACACAACAAAACTCCAAGGCTAAGAAGGAACCAATTGTTCTGCCTATGAAGATTCTCAGCCATTCAGGTCATGGTTATCCTAAAGGTGCTTTTTCCAGAGGCAACTGGACTTTCTGGTTTTTCCTTTGAAGATGTTTTGCTTCTCATCCAAGAAGTTTCTTCAGCTCTCCTGGGATGAGAAGCAAAATGTCTTCAAAGAAAAACCAGAAAGTCCAGTTGCCTCTTGAAAAAAGCACCTTTGGAACAACCAACTGTCATGTAGTCAAGAGTACAGTAGAGTAGAAGAGAAGAGAAAAGTAGAAGAGAAGAGAACCCAGGGTAGAGTAGAGTAGAGTAGAAAAGAAGAGAAGACAATAACAGAGTTGGAAGGGACCTTGAAGGTCTTCTAGTTCAACCTCCTGCTCAGGCAGATGAACAGCTTGACTCCCTCTTCTTTGTGGCAACCACTGAGGAAACTTACTATGAGATCACAAGAACACAAGTGAGCATTAATAGCTTCACACTGCAATGAATAAGGACACACATTCAATTTTGCAAAGACTAACATTGTTGGATGAGCAGGCACAAAAACAGCCAGGGAAGCAATTGAAGCCTGGGAAACAGGCCCTTCATCAGTCAACAGGAGGGCTGATTTACCACCAGCCTATCAAGTACTTAGAAGGCGAGTGCTGGGCAGCACAGGCAAACACGACTTAAAAGCCAGCCATCAACACAAGCACCGACAACATCTAAAAAGTCACGTACAACAGGCACTATAAATAACACACACAGAAGAGCCCAAAGCACACATTGTGGAGAGTGACAAGTTCCCTGAAGATGGGGCTCCAGAAAGAGTCTGAAAGCTCGAAAGACAAAACCTCTGGTCCTGGTGACAAACCCAAATTGGATCCTGCAACAAAATTATATGGCATTTAAAAAGGTAAAGGTTTTCCTCTGGGTTTTTACTCTGCTAGTTGTGACTGACTTTAGTTTGGTTCCTTAAACCAAAGAGAGCCAGCATTGTCTGGAAATGTTTCTGCATTCATGTGGCCATCATGACATCACATTTTTGAGGTGCAGGAGGTGGTGAGCACAATCACCTCATGGCTGCTTGGTCCCTTAACCATGGCCCTTGGCCTTATTTTTGGGGAGGTCTTATTTTGAGGTGCAGGAGGTGGTGAGCACAATCACATCATGGCTGCTCAGCTCCTTAACTGTGGCCCGTGGATCAGCTGAGCCAGTGAGGGCTGGGAATTCTTACTTCTACCATAAGCACACGCTTCCCACAATCATCCTTTCCTCAAGCAGCAGCAGCTGAGGGGTGGGAAGCCAATTCCAACGGGTCACATGGCTTTCTGCCTCATCATAGCAGCAGCCTGAGCAACACCAGAGCTCCAGGCCTGGCAGAGCACAAACTGTGGTCATTGGCTGCTCCGAAGCCAAAAGATGAGCTGTGGAAGAGAGGGGTCCTCGGCTGTGATGTGGCCTGGCATTGTGGGCAGGGCTGGAGCTACCAAAAGTGCACCAGAAACATCTCCAGGCACCCAGAGAGACAGAACTCCAGGGCCTTGTTGGCTCAGCTGATCCGCAGGCTGCAGTTAAGGGGCCAAGTAGCCATGAGGTTACCGAGGAAAGGAAGGGCTGCCTCCTGTCCTGGTAACACCCACCCTCTTCCCTAGGCCCATTATTTTACAAATGTATTTATGTTTTTTTTAAAAAAAATCATATTAGTGGTCCATGGGATTTAAAATTATGAATCTAGTGGTCCCTGAGGTCCGAAAGGTTGGCGGCCACTGCTTTAGATAACCTGAACTGAAGCAACCATATTTAGATCACTCATCTGCTTCATTTACCTTCTTCTGTAAGCTAGGCTGCAAAAATTAAGATATCCTGTAGTTGGCAGAAAAGAGCGAAAATATTTCTGTGTCTCTTTGTTGTCATCTAGTGGTTCTCTGGTTCCAAGCCAGATTGGGTAATCCTCCTGTGCATGCTTAATTCTTTCTTGCTTTTTTGGGGGGGGGGGGAGGGGGACTGTGTGACTTCCGTGTTTCTTAAAGTCCTCTATTTTTTCCCCATCTTCAAAACATGTTCTTATCTCATCGAACGCTCAGCCAGAATGGATACAACGGGGCTTGAAACACAATCATTTGTAAACTGCAACTATTTATGACCGCATATTTCATTAATAAATGCAACACTCTAATTCTTTGTTAACTGAAAAACGAGGCCATTAATTATCCTCGTTTGCCAAGCCAGACTGCTATGATATAAACCAGAACTTTGTTTATAACCTGCTCCCAACAATTAGATTTAAAATCCTTCGTATATACGATAGAATAGGATTTCCATTCACTGCGTCTTTGAATTTAATTTGGGCACAATTATGCCAAAGGAAGTTACATTTATTCGAATACATGAGGTAAGAATATGCTCATTTTCATTTTCACCGAAACCAGTGAGATTTTAAAAAGTGAATTAACTTGCCTGGATTGTGTCCTTTGCTTTTGAAAAATATGTACTGCTTCGACTACAAATTAAACCATTAGAGGGCAACAAATATATTTGGTGCCCTCTAGTGGTGGTCCAGACTTTTGCAACGCTGATATGGTAACCTTGGTTTCTGTCATTCTGTAAGCCCCCATCCCAGTCTGTGACCAAGTCAGTAGGGTAGTTTAGGATTAACACTGGTTTGTAAGTAAGTCTTATATTAACTGCATTACATTCTTCCAGATGCCCATCAATGTGTTCAGTACAGAGTACAATATGAATACCACAATCATCATCTATAAACAGGTGGATAAGGCAGTTTTTAGATTTTAGACATTTATAAGAGCTCTGCAGGAGCCTGAAAGTCCTAGTCTCAGCCACCCCTTTGTCTTATTTTTGCTTGTCAATTTATCTTCTTCTCACTGCCTGTTGTGCTCCGCTGGTGGCCTGCAGAGCTGGCAGCAGAGTCGGACAGCAAGGAGGTTGAGGAGGAACATGGGCCAGTCCAGGAGTCTGAGGAAGGCTCTGATGAGAGCTCTACATCGGAGGCAGAGAGCGGGCCAGGGCCATGTGGGAGTTATGTGTTGCCTCTGGAGCCTCCAGAATCGGACATCAGCAAGGCAGAGGAACAGGGGGAGCCTGTTCCCAGTGTGCACATGTGCAGAGCTGCCAGAAGGCAAGAATAGTTAAGACAGAAGGAAGGACTCGGGAGTAAGGCTTGGAGGTGATTTGCCCCTCCCATAGGACATAAAGGAGGATCCTTTGCAGGAAGCAACTTGGTTTGTGCTGGTCAGTTTACATTCTGAAACTCCATTTTCACTCTTTGCTCCATGTGGCCTTGCTGAGTTAAATACCAATTAAGTCTTTGGCAGCGTTTCAAGGAAGATAAAGGTGGGTGCTTATCAGCTTTATCCCGAAAGACTTTGGCAGTCTACTGTAGGACTCTTTACAACTATTTGGGACTCACTACAGGCTGTGAATGAACATAATTCACAGCCTTTGAAATAAAAAGAGGGGTTTTGGGACTAAGCATCTGCTTTTTACTGTCTCAGGAAGCCTAGGTCAGAAAACTGTCTCTCATTTTCTAATTTTAGTCTAATTTGTTTGGTAACCATTACAGAGGTGTTTGTGGGGTACTTGCTGCTCTGTGAGCTTGGTTTTTCCTAGTAGACATTTCATAACCCAACTAGGTAACATCATCAGTGTTAGAAAGGAAAAGGAATTTGCTCTCTATTTATATAACTGGCCTTGCTCTGGCCTCCTTATGGGATATCTTTTCAACTTCTCAATAGAGTTTACAGTTCTGGGATTTCCCAGAACTGTAAACTATATTGTAAACTCAATGTAGTTTATGGTTCTGGGAACAACCTTGATGGCACAGTGGTTAAAATATGGTATTGCAGGCTAACTCTGCCCACAGCCTGACGTTCGATCTTTGACCGGCTCAAGGTTGACTCAGCCCTCCATCTTTCTGAGTTTAATAAAATAAGGACCCAGATTGCTGAGAGCAATAATTTGACTTTGTAAACCACTTTGAGAGGGCTGTAAAGCATTTATTAGGTAGTATATGTCTAAGCACTATTGCTATTCCTGATAGCCTCCCATCCAGTTAGTAATCAGGCCTTTCCTTGCTTAGTTGTTGGAGCGTGGGATGCTTATTCTGAGATCCTTTTCCAACATCAGCTCATGGACTTGGAGGGGCCTTAGGAGCGTAACCGCAATGAGCCGAGGTGGCGCCATGGTTACTGCAGGCTACGTCTGCTGATCACCGGCTGCCAGCAGTTTGGCAGATCGAATCTCACTAGGCTGAAGGTTGACTCAGCCTTCCATCCTTCTGAGGTGTGTAAAATGAGGACCCCAGATTGTTGGGGGCAATATACTGACTCTGTAAACTGCTTAGAGAGGACTGTAAAAACACTATGAAGTGGTATATAAATCTACGTCCAGTGGTGAGATTCAGCTAGTTCGCACCTATTCGGGAGAACCTGTTGTTAACTTTCTAAGCAGTTCGGAGAACCAGCTGTTGGAAGAAATCTCATTTTGTTTTTTTCCACTTTACAAGGCTAATCCTATAAGGAAGGCAGGAAGGAAACATTCTGGTGTTGTTTCTAGCCTAATCTTTATTGCCCTGCTTACAGAAACTGCCTCTCCGGTTAACCCTTATTACATTGTAACCACTAAAGCAAAGAGCCCATCTGTCAGCCTCTGCTTTGCTATCGCTTCGGCTGCCATGAAACGGGGAGGGAGGGCATGGTATTTGGGAGGGGTTACTCATTGTGCTGGAGGAAGGTTCTGGAGTTCCCGGCTGATCGGACTACACATGCGTGGGTGGTTCCCGCCAGGACTAACGGCACCGACATTCCATCTTCGTGATGCCTTTTGAAGTTATCTCACACCTGACACTTGGAAGAATTATGATTGGACTGGAACTGTGATGCCAAGGGGTGGGGAATGGGCTATTCTATATATCAATCGCTTTCGCGCCTAAATAATCAGACTTCGCTTCGCTATGCCTTTAATCATTCTTAATTAGTAAAAGTACACTTGATTTCCACACATGGAGTCTCGTGGTCTTTCTTTCCTAATTAATTAATGGAGAGGTGCTGACACCATCAATGTGAGTGATGTTGAATTGGCCATGCCCATATGGTCACATGACACCCCCCCGAGCCCCACCTACCCAGCTGGTCATTAAGGCAGAGAACCGGATGTTAAATTATTTGAATCCCACCACTGTCTAAGTGCTATTGCTGTAACACAGACTTGCCTTGTTGACATCATCTTCCATGGCTTAGTTTGCCTTCTCTGACCCTGAAAATGCAGAGCTGCACCTGGTGGGGAGAAGTCAAGGAGAAGGGGAAAGATGTTTCATGGCACACTGTCATTTTGGTCTGTTATAGGATAATAATGATATTCCAGCAGATGGTAGCTTCTTTTCCGGAGGGAACCTTATGATGTTCAGGTTGATAAAAGACCTTCCTGAGGAAACACAATGTGAGCATAATGCTAAATATTTGAAGAACAAGCCTGCACAATCCTTCTCAAATAATGAGTTGTCTAGGGTTGTAGCAGAAGATGAATCCACATCTATGGAACTCCGGGCATTTCATTTGAAATCAAATGACGGTCTTTCCCCCTCTAATATACCCATTTATTGCTGCCCACAAGGAACAATGACATTTCTACAGTAATAGGTACTCTTTTTCTCTGCTTTTTTTTGCCCTAGCCATACCTGGACTGCATATCCAAAGGCAGTCGCTTCTCTTTCTTTCCAGTATGGCAGTCAGTGGTGGGATTCAGCTGGTTCATACTGGTTCGGGCACACAGGTAGTTGGAAAGACCTGCTGGCCCCACCCACCCCTCCACGCCCCTCCCAGGAGTCTCCACATGGCCCATTTTGGAAGCCAGGTAAGTTCAGGAGCCACGCAGAGGGTCTTGGGGGGGGGGGCAAAAATTGGGTCTTCTGGAAGTCCAAAAATGGGCCAGTTTCCAACTTCCGGAGACTATCTGGAGGCCCTCTGGAGTCTTGGAGAGCCTGTTTTTACCCTCCTGGAGGCTTGAGGAAGCCTTTGGAGGACAAAAAATGGGAATACTGGAAGTACCGGAAGTCTGGAAATGGGACCATTTCCACGCTTCCGGAGGGAAGCCTGGTTTAATGAAAAGAAAGACTAGAGGTGACATGATAGCAATCTTCCATTATCTGAGGAGCTGCCACAAAGAAGCAGTGATGGGGTGCTGCCAGTTGAACAACTGGTTCGGTGAGTGTGCACCTTGCATACTTGTGTGGCTTATGTGTGGGTGTGCAGCACTGAAAATGGAGCACTTAGAAGCTCAGCTGCTTACCTAACTGTCAGCAACAGTTAGGGGAGGAATCAGCTGTGCTGCGCAATTGAGATGAGCTAGAAAGCAGGAAATTAAAAAAAAACAGGATATAGCAGGGCAAATGGGCAGGCCCAACTGATTGTCGGAGCAAACAGGTTCGCTCCCAGCTGACTGTTAAAGCTACCAGTTCACCCAAACTGGTCTGAACCAGTAGAATATCACCCCTGCAAAGAAGAGAGGGTCAACCTACTCTCCAAAGCACCTGAAGGCAGAACAAGAAGCAATAGATGGAAACTAATCAAGGAGAGGACCAACTTAGAACTAAGGAGAAATTTCCTAACAGTGAGAACAATTAATCAGTAGAAGGACTTGCCTCCAGAAGTTCTGGGTGCTCCAACACTGGAGATTTTAAAGAAGAGATTGGACGGTCACTTGTCTGAAATGATAAGGGCCTCCTGCTTGAACAGGGGGTTGGACTAGAAGACCTCCAAGGTCCCTTCCAACTCTGTTATTCTGTTTGAAACTGTGTGAGTGGTCACATTGATGTGAGTGCTATGGCTGAAGAACTTTGACAGGGAAAGCATTCTGGTGAAATCAAGTGAAATAACAAACCAATACATTGCATAGAAACCTGTAATGTTGAATAGAGTTTTGGACTTTGTGTGGTGCAAGAGAATTGTCTAAGGACATTTCAAATCATCCACGTCATGGTTGGCCCAATGGTGCCCTTTTCCAACAGTCAGCTGGACTTTGTTTATTTTTTTCTTGAACACCTTTCGTCTCTCATCCAAGAAGCTTCTTCAGGTCAGCTTCTTGGATGAGAAGCAAACCCTTTTTAAGGAAAACAACAACAAGGTCATCCAGTTGACCTGGATGGTTGAGAACCTCCATAGACATACCTCCAGTCCCCTAATCATCTTCGTGAAAAAACACTCAATCCCATTTGCTCATCCCAGAAAAAGATTATCCTTATTTGAGAAAAAAATTTTGGGGGAGAGGAGGGGTTGAGGCAGAGGTGTAAGTAAAGTAAAATCTTTATTACGGTCAAAGACCAGCAATACACATTAGTTTTTACACTATATTAAAAAATAGTAACATTAAAATATAATTAAAATATAGAGACAGAGGTGGTATTCAGCCGGTTCTCTCTGGTTCGGGCAAACTGGTAGCAGCGGCTCTGAGAGGCTCCGCCCATCCACCCCGACATAATGTGTGGGCATTGCACATGCACAGAAGGTGGTACACATGTGCAAACATGGCACATGCACTCACATTTGCGAACTGGTAGGGAAGAGACATGGCTAAGACACTGAGCTTGTTGATCAGAAAGGTGGTTCCAATCCCTAGTGCCACATAGTGGAGTGAACTCTCGTTACTTGTCCCAGCTTCTGCCAATGTAGCAAGTAGAAAAATGCAAGTAGAAAAATAGGAACCACCTTTGGTTGGAAGGTAACAGTGTTCCATGCGCCTTTGGCATTTAGTCATGCTGGCCACATGACCATGGAAACATTTTCGTACAGCGCTGGCTCTTTGGCTTTGAAACAGAGATGAGCACTGAGCCCTAGAGTTGGGAACGACTAGCATATATGTGCGAGGGGAACCTTAACCTTTACCTAGGGAAGATAAGTGAATCCCACTGCTGGGTTGAGGCATTCTTTCCTTATGGTCACCATGTTCTTTAAATCATCCCCTCATCTTCTCAAGTTAGAGGCTGCCCCTTTGTAGGAAGTTTGTTGAAACCATTTTGCCTGGAAAGCACTTTTGAACATGGGGGTCATAACTAAGACTTGGCACCCGGGGCGACATTTGGCTCTGTATTTTAATTTCATTTTTCAATGAAGTTTACAGTCTGTGCTCCTGCTGTTTGGTTCCCATTGTCAACTGCAGGGGCTCCCTCTGGTGTGCAGCGGAAATGCAAATATAGATATGTAAATAAGCTACAACCATCTTCCTTGGGTTACAATGGCCCCATCCTTTAGCTTAAGATCACATTGGATTCGGCTCCTTGTCTATTTCTGCAGCCGCCTGCCAGAGAAAGCAGTTATAAATCATGCATAAGGGACAGGCAGCATGTAGAATGTGAGCATCCATGCCATTGATCACATGATGCAGCTTTTTTTTTTAATGGATTGTACCACTTCAGACAGACGGTGAGGGAAGGATTTCATTTCTCCACCATAGAGGGGGGAAAAGTACATCACAAAGAAACAAATCAGGAAGTAGGTTTTTTTAAGCTTAGCCTTCACATGATTTTTTTTTTAATTGCTGATTTTTTCATCTTCTTCTTGGTTGTCTAATAGATGTTGTCTAAAAAAAAGGGGCACCATCTGGGGGGAAAAATCTCAGCCAGACAGTTTTACTACATGCAATTTTGTTCTTCTCTTTGGCCATTTTTTCACAATGCAGTTGGGTCACTTATCTGGAATGGTTAGGTTCTCCTGTCTGAGCAGGGGGTTGGACTAGAAGACCTCCAAGGTCCCTTCTAGCTCTATTCTATTCCATTCCATTCCATTCTTGTTCCATTGCATATTCTATTCTATTCCTATTCCTATTCCTATTCCTATTCCTATTCCTATTCTATTTTCCTATCCTACCCCATCCCGTCCCGTCCCGTCCCGTCCCATCCCATTCCATTCCATCCCATCCTATCCTATCCTATCCTACCCTATCCTATCCTATTCTTCAAGAGGAGTTAAAAAGAGAATCAGCAAAGCTGCTCACTTTCTTACGGGCTGACACTTTCCTAAGTGTTCTTGAGGCGCTTTTTTGGACAAGTTAAGCAACTCAACTTTCTGGGTTTTTAACTCTGGGAGATTTTTGGTCTATTCATGAATGGTAGTATTCTTTTGAAAGAGATATCCTTCAGAAATTCCAAGAAGGAATTTCCACTCCTGATTCACATAGAGCATAAGTTTTTTGTTCTCTTGCTGTGCTCTTAGCCTTCCACATCGCTTAATGACCTTTGTCCTATTTCTAGCAGGTTTCATCTGCTCAATCTGCTGGAATCTGTCTTCACATGCTCAGGATAGAGAAAGTCCCTCTCTCACCGAAGGTCAATGACTCAACAGCTATTCTCAACCTGGTTTGGCCAGCCTGTTGAAGCTGTTGTCCAGGGTGTAGCTGCTGCGCATGGTACAGCTACTGGGTGTTGTGGCCAGCCGGCGGCCAGCAGAGCTGGCAGCAGAGTTGGACAGTGAGGAGGTTGGGGAAGAACACGGGCCAGTCCTGGAGTCTGGGGAAGGCTCTGATGAGGGCTCTGTTTCAGAGGCAGAGAGGGAGCCAAGGCCATCCGGTAATCATTTGCTATCTTTGGAGCCTCCAGAGTCTGACATCAGCGAGACAGAAGAGAAGTGGGAGCCTGTTCCCAGTGTGCGCATGCACAGAGCTGCCAGAAGGCAAAAACAATTAAGAAAACAGGGTCGACTTGGGAGTAAGGCTTGAAGATGATTGGCCCTTCCCATAAGACATAAAAGAGGAGCAAACTGGACATGAGCTTTTGCAGGAAGCAATTAGTTCATCTGGTCGGTTCAAGCTTTGAAACGTTCTAGTTTGATTTTGTGCTAAGTTTGGCCTTGCTCTGCATTTGGCAACTAGGTCTGTGGCAGCATTCCAAGGGAGATAAAGTTGGTGTTTATCAACATTCCCCTGAGAGACTGTGGCAACTTTAGCAGACATCTGTCAGAATCTTCACGGACTGTTTCTGAAACCTTGCGGACCGGGAATGACCATAATTTCCAGCCTTATAAATAGACTGTGATTTATGCTTTCTCGGGAAGCCTAGGTCAGAACACTGGGAGCCACAGGTGAGAGCTGAGTGACAGGTGGGGACCAAAAGTGGACGAGCTGCCCTAAAAGGACATGACATGTCCCTACACCAGAGGTGCTACCCCTCCCTGAACACCCCAGAGCTGCAATTGCTGCAACAATGGTGCTCACCCATGTCTGCCTGACATGTGGCAGAACATTTCATGCACGTATAAGTATTACCAGCCATCTGTGGACACATTGTGCACAGCTGACAACCTGTTAGATGTCAAGGTCCTCTTCGAACACGATGGACAAACATCCCATCATCAAGTTTTTGGTTACTATACGTTGCTGGAAAGATGCACACATCCAGTCTGCAGAAGCTGAGTTGTACGCAGTGCACTTCACAAAGCATAATATTCCCTTTAAAAAAAATGTTTTTCCTTCTTTGCAGTAGGAACGCTGCAAATGGCTCCCACCAGGCTAACAAGGCCTGAAGCAATCTTTCAAAATCAAAAATATCCACTATTTGAATCCGGGTTGGCTGCATGAAATTGTGGCTTTCCCCCTCACCCCACTCTCAAACCGAGACAGTCTCCTTGTGCGACATCAACAACATCTGCAATTTCAACCAGTTTTTAAATTGATTGCTTCCTCTCTTGCTATGTCTTTTGCAAAGGAAAAAAAAACAAGTAGATTTACACCAGGGGTGTCAAAGTTGATTTCATTGAGGGCCGCATCAGGGTTGTGCTTGACCTCGTGGACTGGGGTGGGCATGGCCAGCCTGACATCACTCGTGTTGGGGCGCCTTTTGGCCAAGTGCTCTCCCAGAGAAAACGGACGCTAGAGTTCCGTTTTTGGCTGGGACGGCCTCCTGCAACCCTCTGCCAGCAAAAAGCTTGGGAGGGCCACATTTTTGCTGGCAGAGGGAGCTGGTCCTTTGCTATTTCCAGGGCTGCCCCACGGGTCAGATCTAAACACCTGGCAGGCTGGATATGGCCCCTGGGCCTTGAGTTTGACACCCCTGATCTACACCATTGTTCTGATGTAGATATTATCCTCTTATATCATTGCTGGCCACCCTGCTTTCTTTTCAAGCATCAATTCAGGGATCAAAGGGCTCGGACAAGAAGCATTTGTGGGATCCAGAAATTTTGTAAAAATGACAAAAGCAGCACTGTTTGGGTTGTGAGGCAAGTTCCATCTTCTTTGTATGCCCATGCACCATTACTATGCTAATCCCAAAGGAACAAAACTTGGGTTGCATCAACAAAGGGTTTTATTTTGATCATTCCCTTTTCATTTTATCCATATATTTAGCCAGGACATCTCTCCTAGTATCCATAAGATGGCAAACATCACAAGCATTTACTCCTGAACATGGCATCTTCCAGCCATCACTCTCCATCCAATGATTCTCCAACTGCATCCAGTTTTGGTCACCAAACTATGAAACAGATGTGGAGACTCTAGAAAGAGTGCAGAGAAGAACAACAAGGATGATGAAGGGACTGGAGGCTAAAACATACGATAGACGGCTGCAGGAACTGGGCATGGCTAATTTAGTGAAGAGAAGGACCAGGAGAGACATGATAGCAGTCTTCCAATATTTGAGGGGCTGTCACCGAGCGGGGGCAACCTATTTTCCAAAACACTTGAAGGCCAGACAAGGAATAATGGATGAAAACTGAACAAGGAGAGATTTAACCTGGAAATAAAGAGGACAACTTGCCTTCAGAAGTTGTGGAAGCTTCATCACTGGAAGCTTTCAAAAAGAGACTGGACTGCCATCTGTCAAAAATGGTGTAGTGGCAAGCAGTTCCACTGGTTCATTGCTCAGTTTCATTCCGTTTCATTGTCTGTTTCTTGCTTCTGCGAAAGCTGGGTCAGAGCACACACATTAAAAAATCAGCAGTGTTTTGATGCCACTGTTGTAGCTTCCATCTTTGATCGTATTCTTCAGAAAGGCTTGAGTCATTGAAAGAATTTGTAAAGTGGCCAGATCTGAGGCCCAAATTGGTATCTGACCTGCCACAAAGACACAACGCAGACAAAATCTGGGTTGTATTCTCCAGGCTTGTGGACATGGATATTGTGAGATGGTGGTTGTGAGGCGATTACCTCACAGCCTACAGAATCTGAGCCTCAAATCAGGTTCGGGAAGATTAGATTTGTGATGAGGGAATGATGGAGTTCCTGAGGAACAAGGAAACCAGTGTTTCCATCCTGGCTGAAGTCATGTTTTCTGGTTTCTGACACCACAACCAGTTTCCTAATAGCCTGACTGACTCTTTCTTGTAGCTTGACAAGGTTAGGAGATTAGAAACGAACAAAACCTTTTCTGGGCAGCTCACATGGAGCTAATTCTGAAAGCAATGATGTCACTGGTCTTTTTCCTTTTTCCTTTTGCCTGTAAAGAAGAATTGTCACCTCGTTGTATTGTACTTTTTCATGGTATATTTTTTAATAAATGAAGAACAGGGTTTCTCTTTGGATAAGGAATCTGTGGGAAATCCAGATGTCCAAGAGAAAGCTGGGGCAATGTTTTAAAATGGGATCCTTGTTCTGGAAAATTAAAACAAGAGGAATATGGTCCAAATTACTTAAGAAAGCCCATTAAATGGCCATACGGGCTTCTGCCAGCGGTTAACATCAGATCAAAGTTCAGAGCATACTTCAGGACTTGAAAATGATCACTGTCATAAAAGTATTATTATTATTATTTTTTTTTACAAAAAAACCAAATAGTCTGTTAAGAGCCTGAAGGGCACATGCCCAGGGCTGGGCTGCTGGGAGTTTGTAGAGGTTTGGGAGAACCTCTAGCTAAGATTCTGTGCAGTTTGGAAAACCCCCAAATCCCACTCCTGGCTGGCCCTGCCCATCCCACCCCGCCTCTCCCACGTGGCCCATTTTGGTGCAGGGTGCGTGGGCAGCTCAGGAAGGGCGAAAAACAGGCCTACTGGAAGTTTGGGAAGGCAGGAAAAGGGCTCATTTCTGAAACATGCCTCAGGAGTCTGGGGAGACCGTTTTCACCCTCCCGGAGGCTTGTGGAAAGAGCCCAGAGAGGAAGGCCACCCCCCATCATGGTGCAGGAAGCCAACTAGGCCATGCCCACCATGGCCACGCCCACCCAGCAACCGGGCAGAGAACCCCTTGCTAAAATTTTTGAAGCCCACCCCTACATATACCCAGATAGAACACAGAGAAAGAATAACATTAAGCCATCATTCTAAACTCGGGGGGGGGGGGAACCCCCAGATGTGGTTAGTTTTCAAGCAAGCATTTTCTGCTGTGAACTGACATTAAAAGGAAATAAAAGTTAAGCACTGTGGTAACTCCAGTTCTGCCAAACGAAGCCCTATATTTTGTGACTTCACACCACTGGTAGTTCTAGACAAAACTCTGCACCGTTTGACTTATTTATCATCGTTTATTCTGCTTCTTTTAGCTACCTGAGGCTATTTCCCAACTGAAGATGTTCTTCTCCTTTCTTGCTGTCAGAACTGTGGCACCACTCACAATATGTGCAGCTGCTCCATGTTTTATCAAGGGGACGTCAAGCTCTTATTTTACAGCCATATCTTAGTTCATGGTTGTTCCAACCCAGGGCTGTCAAGATGGATTTCATTGAGGGCTGCATCAGGGTTGTATTTGACCTGGGCGGGGGAGCTAAGGGGGCGGCCTGCCCAACGTCACTCCTGTCAGGGGTGCCTGTGGTGGTCCAAGTGCTCTGCCAGCGAAAACAGGCTCCTGAGCTCCGTTTTCGGCTGCCATGGCCTCCTACAAGCCTCTACCAGTGAAAACGTAGCCGAGGTGGCGCAGTGGTTAAATGCAGCACTGCAGGCTACTTCAGCTGACTGCAGTTCTGCAGTTCGGCTGTTCAAATCTCACCGGCTCAGGGTTGACTCAGCCTTCCAACCTTCCGAGGTGGGTAAAATGAGGACTCGGATTGTTGTTGGGGGCAATATGCTGACTCTGTAAACCGCTTAGAGAGGGCTGAAAGCCCTATGAAGCGGTATATAAGTCTAACTGCTATTGCTATTGGTCCTTTGCTGTTTCCTGAGTGGCCCCAGGGGCCAGATCTAACCACCTTGCAGGCTGGATCCGGCCCCCGGGCCTTGAGTTTGACACCCCTGTTCTAACCGATCAATTATCAAACCTTGCCTGCCTAATGGTTCTCCAGTCTATTTCAATTTGATGACCCGTTCTGTTTTTAAGGGACAAAAATGAAAGAAGACAGCTGTGGCAATGTGATAGAAGCTTCGCTTGTTTTTTATGTGTGTGTTGACTATTTTGACCCCATGGGGTATAACATAGAACATACAATAATAGAGTTGGCAGGCACCTCAGAGGTCTTCTAGTCCAACCTTCTGCTCGAGCAGGAGACCTTAGACCAGTGTTTCTCAACCTTAGCAACTCGAACCAAAATCTTTTTTAAAAGCATCTTTTCAAGATGTCTTATTACCTTACCCTTGCAATATCAAGATTTCATGGTAAAGTTTTTTTAAAATATTATTTATACATATCAATGCGTGAATGGTGTGTGATACCTGAGTATTATACATCTTAATACAAATAGACATAATATTATTACTCATAGTTATTACATTTCATTTTCATTGTTCCATATTGTTTAAACATGCCTAATACTACTTCAATTTCTAAATCTCCCTCTTGTTATCACATATATCTTGTTACATTATATATAGGGAGAGAGCATATGCACCAAACAAATTACTTGTGTGTCCAATCACAGTTGGCCAATAAAGAATTCTGTTCTGTTCTGTTCTGTTCTGTTCCGTTCCGTTCCGTTCCATTCCATTCCATTCCATTCCATACCATCCAGTGGTGGGTTCTGGATCCTCCACCCCCCGGCATCCTCCACATGAACACACACAGCGTGCACATGCGTCTTATGTCCAGCAATGCCTCCACGATGCTCCAGCTGCTTGGCAGAGCATCACGCAGGCACTGTACATGTTGTGCATGTACGTGGAAGTGCCGAAGTGCTTAAAGAACAGGTAAGGAGTGCGGGCAGGCGGATGAGTCCTCCGGAGCACCGTACCAGAACGGTACCCGGTGCTCGGGGCAGGCTTAGGTACGCCCGTACCGGGGCATACCGCTTGCAACCCACCACTGATCCCATCCCATCCTATTCTGTACACACACACACACACACACACACACACACACACACACACACACACAGACTTATTCACCTCTTATTTCTATCTCTGTTTTAACTTTTTTTCCATATAACCATAATATTCTATTTTCCATCTTTTACCTTTGTTATTCATATTTCCCTTATTTAGCTCTTCACATCTGTTTATATTAAAGTTCCATCCTTCATTCTTGCACCAACGCAATCTTTCTGAGTAGGTACCACATACAGTATATGAGTTTTCTTTGCTAAGGCACCATCTAGCTGCAATTTTGCACAGTGATGCCGCATTTCCCTGAAAATAAGACAGGGTCTTATTTTTCTTTTGACCCCCAAAATAAGTGCTTGGCCTTATTTTTGGGGAGGTCTTATTATTTTTTAAGTGCAGGAGGCAGCGAGCGTGGTCACGTCATGCCTGCTGCTCCGTTGCAATATTTTCGGCGGCAGCTTATTTTTTGGGGGGAGGGCTTATTTTAGCGCATGTGCTAAAAAGCCCAATTGGGCTTATTATCCAGGGAGGTCTTATTTTCAGGGAAACAGGGTAGGAATGAGGTTTGTCATGAATTCTTTAGAAGCCCCCCCCCCCCCCGGTCCTCCTTTTTTTGCTGCTCCTTTTTCATCTAATTCAAACCAAAAGCCGAAGGGGAAGAAGAAGGGGGAAAAAAAATATTTTCTGCGTGAGTCTGTCTGGTCCTGATTTAAAGGCAGTCTCAAACAAACATAACAAAGACCAGACCATGGGACTTGAGAAGTAAAACAAGGCTCCATCTGTGGTCTCTGCTGTTCCAGTCGGGTTAGGAGGAGTACCCTAAAGTGGTGCTTTCCCCACCCCCACTGTGCAAGGATGGAGGAGATGGCGTTACACCCTAGCAAACATTTCCAATTGCTTGTAAAATCAGCCGAGAGAGAGGATTAGAGAGATTTATGAGCTGCCACCACTCCCCCTCCTCAAATCAAGCTGTTTGGGTTGCAGTCGTCTCATCTCTTGATGGAGATCAGAGACGGTGATAAAAAAAAAAGTTTGGTGACAACTCAAGTCCCGAGTTGTGCAGCTAAAGATGGGTCACAGATGTTCTCTAGACTGGTGTCTGTGTTCACTAATCCATATGAATCGGGAGATAGACTGCGTTGGCATTATGACAAGGGGCTCCTTGACAACACAACACAGTTGGAAGGAACCTTATAGGTCATCTAGTCCAACCCCTCCACTCAAGCAGGAGACCTTACACCATTTCTGACAAACGACAGTCCAATCTCTTCTTGAAATCCTCCAGTGATGGAGCTTCCACAGCTTCTGAAGAAAACTTCTGCTCCATTGGTTGACTGTCCTCACTGTCAGAAAGTTCCTCCTTATTTCTAGGTTGAATCTCTCCTTGATCAGTTTCTATTCATTGCTTCTCTCCTGCATTCAGGTGGTTTGGAAAATAGCTTGACCCCCCCTCCTCTCTGTGGTGGCCCCTCAAATATTGGAAGGCTGCTATCATGTCTCCCCTGGTCCTTCTCTTCACTAGACTGGCCATGCCCAGTTCCTGCAACTGTTCTTCATATGTTTTAGATTCCAGTCCCCTAACCATCTTGCTTTTCTCTGCATTTTGTCTACATCTTATTTATAGTGTGGTGACCAAACCTGGATGCAGTACTCTAGGTGTGGTCTTACTAGGGCTTTATAGAGTGGGTATTAGTACCTCACTTGATCTTGATTGTTTCCCTCTGTTAAGGCAATTTAGGATTGCATTGGTCTTTTTGGCTGCTGCTGCACACTGCTGGCTCACATTTAGCTGGTTGTCCACTAAGACTTCAAGATCCTTCTCACAGCCACTTCTATTAAGCCTGGATTCACCATGTTTATATGTGTATGCTATGTTATGCTATGTATGTTATACAGTATGCTCTCTAAGGATTAACAGCATGGCCATACAACTTCCAGGAATGTTCACAGTTCCAGTTGTGCTTAAAGTTTAGATGATGGGGCTCTTGACCCTTGAAGGCCCTTGAGTCAACTATCAGGCTTCTTGGTCAACTATCTATGGAGCTTCTTAGTCACCCAAGTCATCCAGTTCCAAGAAGGTTCCACATCCAGTTGCACTCTGATTCAGGTGACCTTCAGGATCATCTGATTCAGAGTGCAAATGGCTCTTGGATCTGGATGACAACAATCCCCAGAGAGCTAACAATTCACCTTCAAAGGGCTAACCACCAAATCATCACAAAAGAATACAAATCCTTCCATTGCCCAGCATTCAGTCAGAACTGAGGATGCTTCTTGGAGGAGAAGCGGAAGGTCTTCAAGAAAAAAAGAGAGAGAAAGTCCAATTGCCTTTTGAAAAAGCACCTTTGGGATGATCAGTGCTAGGCCTTGCCTGGAAAATGAGGCTGGATCTATGATAGTCAACATTCTTTGAAACTTTCGGTGCCCACAGTATGATAATGCTTGCTGTAATTACCAAGTGCTCACCATAGAGGTTCTAGAGACGGTGGCCTAGTTTTCAAAAGACTAAGTATATCAGGTGGAATGTTTTCTGATTCTTCAACCAACTTGTCACCTCCACCAACATTCCCAAAAAGGTCTCCATTAAATTTAAATTTATTTTTTATTTGTTTCTCCTTCCTTCCTTCCTTCCTTCCTTCCTTCCTTCCTTCCTTCCTTCCTTCCTGCCTGCCTGCCTGCCTGCCTTCCTGCCTTCCTTCCTTCCTTCCTTCCTTCCTTCCTTCCTTCCTTTCTTCCTTCCTTCCTTCCTTCCTTCAACAGTAAGGGCAATGAACCAGTGAAACAGCTTGCCACTAGAAGCTGTGGGTGCTCCATCACTGGGTGTTTTTAATAAGAGTCTAGACAGTCACTTAGCTGAAACAGTATAGGTTCTCCTGCTTGAGCAGCGGGTTGGACTAGAAGATCTCCAATGTCCCTTCCAGTTTATTCTATTCTACACTACACTCCATTATACTACACTACACTACACCACACCACTCCACTCCACTCCATTCTATTCTATTCTGCATTCTATTCTATTCCTCTCTCATTTCCCCTTTTTTGAAGACCAGCTCAAAATATATCAGATAAACCCAAATGTGCTTTTTCAAGAGGCAACTGGACTTTCTGATTTTTCTTTGAAGGCGTTCTTAAGAAGCTTCTTGTACAATAAGTGAAACACCTTCAAAGAGAAACCAGAGAGTCCCGTTGCCTCTCGAAAAAGCACTTTTGGAACAACCATGACTGAGAATCTCCTTAGACATTTATCTATATATCAGACAGAATTACCATAATGTGATTTATCTCTTTATTAGCCGTCTTGAGATTGATGTGTCCTTAGAAAACATTGGCTAGTTCTTCCTTTATTTTTTTTAAATGAATCTGCATGTGAGATAGAAACAGAATTTCCACAGATGGAAAATATGAGCATGAGGCAGAGACTTTAAAAGCCAAATTAAGAATAAGGTGTTTACAGAAGTCTAATGCATGCTTTTAACCTTTTCATTCTAAAAATGAAAAAAAACCAAAACACCCCACCACTTTAGGTAATAAATCTGTGATCCTTGCCAAGTATTGCTGACCTGTTTTCCAGCTCCTTATTTAATAATTAAAATCAAAGCAGTGTGTTCCATAGTTAGGCTGCGGCATCATAACAGGCTTTTGATTTCGCCCCTTGATGAATGGACCGACTGTCTCTAATTTGTCACGATAAAAGGCAGCAACTTTGACACCAACTGGGAAGAGATTATATTTGAACAGCTACTTAAAAATAAGCAAACAAGGCATCACATCCAACAGGAATGCTTTGAGGGCCAAACTTTGTGCAAAGGAGAGGCTAAAATTGACCTAAGGCAGTCCTACGGATTCCATATTGACTCAGAAACCAAACTCTTTGAATTGAAGTGGACATTTTCCTATAAGTACATATGAATGGAATTCCAAGTTCATCTATACAATAATAGCATACTAACAACAAAGAATTGGAAAGGACCTCTGAGCAGGAGACGCTATACCTGTTGTGGCCCACCAGTAGACTTGAATGATGAGGAGGTTGGGGTGGAACTTGGCCAGTTCTGCAGTCTGGGGAAGGCTCTGATGGATGCTCAGACACAGAGATAGAGCCAGGGCCATCCGATATTTCTTAGCCAGCGGAGAGGCAGCTGCCTTTGGAGGCTGACATGAGTGAGGAAGAAGAACAGCTGGGGCCTGTTCCAGATGCATGTATGTGCAGAGCTGTTAGGAGATGAGAGCAACTGAGGACAAGGAGTCAATTTGGGAAGCAAGTTGGGATGCTGAATGGCCCTCCCTGGCTAGGGAATAAATAAAAGGAAAGGGGAGTGATAGTTGTAGGAGACAACAGTTCGTATTTCTGAAGATTTTGCTCATTGTGTTTCGTGTCACAGAGACTGCTTGCCAGAACTTAATTTGCAACTTTTCGGCTGGGAGCTCGCTTGCTATTATCGCAAGGAACTGATACGGTCTGTTACTGCAGTTAACTCCTTGAAGGACTATTGCCTGGATTTTTCAGTGGGTGAATGAAATGAATTCACAAGAGGTAAATAAAGTGGGGGCTTTTATGATGACTCTGTTACTTGCTTCTGCTAAGGCTGGGTCAGAACAATACCAATATTACTTCAGACAAATGGTTGTCTATTCTCTTCTTACAAGCTTCCAGTGATGGGATGCCCAAAACATTTGAAAGGAAGCCGTCCCATTGATTAATTATTCTCACTGTTAGGGAATTTCTCCTTAGTTCTAGGTTGCTTCCCTCCTTGATTAGTTTCCATCCATTGTTTCTTGTCTTACTTATTGCTTTGGAAAACAGTTTGACTCCCCTCGTCTTTGAAGGAGACCCTCAAATATTGGAAGACTGCTATCATGTCTCCCTAGTCTTTCTTTTCATTAAACTAGACAAACCCAATTTCTGTTCTTTGTATGTTTCAGCCTCCAGCCCCCTAATCAATTTTGTTGCTCTTCTCTGCATTCTTTCCAGAGTCTCAACCTCTTTTCTATATTGTGGTAACCAGAACTGGATGCAATATTCCCAGTGTATAATTTTTTTAAAAAAGTATAAAAAATGTACCTGACTTCACACGAGGCATCGCAATGAATGTTGACGCTCTGGAATTTTTCAGCCAAAGTTTCATAGACTCCACATAGCTGTAGAGCAGTGATGGCGAACCTTTTACGCACTGAGTGCCGAAATTGTGTTTGCGCATGTATGCCCAAACTACAAGGCACATGCGCAAGCAGAGGCTCAAAGACCAGCTGGCCAGTGGGAGGTGGGGCATCCCAGCACCTGTAGCTCCACCAGAGAGGTAAGATTATTTTCTTTCATGAGTTTCTGTTTCGTTGTTTGCAGGGATGGGGTGACGGCGTGTCTGCCCACAGAGAGGGCTCTGCATCCCACTCTGGCACGCATGCCATACATTTGCCATCACGGTGTTATGGTTATCAGAAGACCGGCCTACTGCAAAACACAGAAAACTACCGTACTTTTTGGAGTATAAGACATACTTCTCCCCCACCCTAAAAAAGGGTGGAAATATCACTGCATCTTATACACCAAGGCACTTGTACTTAGGGCTGTACAAATACAGCCATTTTTGGCCTCCCAAAACCCTGCCCTGCCACCCTGTTTTTGCCTGGGAGGGCAAAAAACTGATGTGCGGGGCCAAAAATTATTATTATTTTTGTTTTCCTTGGTGCGTCTTATACTCCGGTGTGACTTATAGCCCGAAAAATATGGTAGTCTTATATATGTCATCTCAGGAGTTTTTAAACCATTGTTTTTTCCCTTTCTTGCATTGAAGGTTGACTCTGTCTTCCATCCTTCCAAGGTGGGTAAAATGAGGACCCAGATTGTTGGGGGCAAGAGGTTGACTCTTTAAACTGCTTAGGGCTGTAAAGCACTGTAAAGCGGTATATAAGTCTAAGTCCTATTGCTATTGACTTGACTGCATTGATTCTTGACTGTGCTTTCCTCAACCTTGAAAATCAGAGATATCTGTTCAATGTTTACAGAACAGCTCTGTCTGCCTTGAAAATAATTGAGCCCTCCCTCACCAGCTTTAACCCTGACACCATGAGATCCCCAAATGACTTGTGGCAAAGTGTAGACCCTTCACTCATTATTCTTCTACGTTTCCATTTTATTTCGCTCAGTTGTCATGTCCACCTCTCTTATGTGTGTCTGTGTGTGCCTTTCTTAATAGGCACATTGTCAGGCCTGCAGCCATTTTTCTTTGGGATCTTTGGCCTGCCACACTTTCTATGATTCTACTATGCATGTTCTATTGTGGGAAAGTGGGAGGGAGGATTGTTGGAGTGAGATGTGATGTAGCCATAACAAAATTCTTTTTAAAAAGCCAAGGTCATCCTTTGTCTTCACACATCTGCACCTGACTGGAACTGGATGGGTGGAACTGCCAGCATGGCAGTGGAAGATTGGACCACGTGATGGATTTGTGAGTGTGGCCATGGAAGATTGGACAATGCAAGATCTTGAACTTTCAACTAGGTGGGGAAAACTAGGAAGCTTTCAGATTCGGGTTTTCCCAGATGTGCCAACATGGCTCTCTTAATAAATTGGAAACTTTGAGCAATACTTTGCCTTGGACTCTGATTTAATTTTGGATGCTATTTGGAACACTGACATGCGTCCTGAATGTCTTAATAGATACGTTCTAACAGGATGTTGGGAAATGGCCCAGCTGGACAAAGAGGAGGGATCAAATGGGGAACTAGCCTTGAGTCTTTGTGCAGCCGCAAGAGACTTAAGCTTGACCCTCTCCTAAGTTCCATGGAACTTTACCTGTATATTCCCAAGGGAAGCCAAGCAGTAGCATCCTTGGTGCTCTCTGAGCTTGGTGATTTTCTTGAAGACTTCATTACCCAATTAGGTAACATCATCAATGCGGCAAACAGTTTGGATAGATTCCTGTAGTATAGGTAGACCACAACGAAGTAGTAAATTTGAACCTTTAGCTCCTGACATGCGAGGAGTTAGGAAAAAACAGGGAAGGTTACTGGAAACTTTGTGAATTGGAATAGTTTGGGTGAAAGCAGGGGTGGGTTCCAGCTGCCACTACAGCCGGTTTGCTTGGGTGAGTGCTTTGCACGCACACGCTTGGTTGTGTGCTGTGCGTGCACACGCAGTACCATTAAAATTGTTCTGTGCATGCGTAGAAATGGAAAAAAAAGATGGCAACACCAATAGCGCTGACCGGGGAACCAGTTCAGGGGCGTGGTAGGCCTGGGTTGCTGCCGGTTCCAGTGACTCAGGCTGCCAAACCACTACCGGTTCAGTCGAACTGGTCCGAACTGGTAGGAACCCACTAGTGAGTGAAAGTAGCCTGGATGGAAGAATGGGGAAGATGTAGACGTCATTAATTTGCACCTGGGATTGCTGATGGCACGTATATGAAACATGTGCAAGAAAACAACCAAGCTCAGTGATTACCAAGGACCCCATGGTTGAAACCTGAACCACAACAGATTCTCTTCTATTGTTATATTAGAGGCAATTTCCATTTGGGAACTCTCCTTACAATTGTGATATGCGTTTCTTGTGGAAAAGCAAATCCCAATTTCGCAGCTGGCATTACAGCAGCATGTCCTTAAGTCAACTAACAATTTATTATATAAGGACATGGCCAGGAGGTGGTTTGGCCCGGAGGGTTTTTCTTCCGGATGTTCTTGCCATAACTCAAAGGAGCTGGAGGGAGGCTGTGTCGGATATTAGGGACAAGATGAAGCTTGCATTCATTACATGAAGTTTAATATAAATCAGGCCATCTAATCTATGCTGGAGTTCTAGAGTTTCAGGGCTGCTTATTACAATCGTACCCCTGTGAGAGAGAGAAAAAAGTTTCCAGTCTTCTTTCTGCTGTTAAAGAGAAAGGGGAAAGGGAATAAACAAGGAGGGGGCTTAGCAGTGTTGCATCTGACAACTACTGGGATGGAAAACCAGAAAAAAAATCAGAGATTGCAAGGTCTGAGAAGGAAGGAAGGAAGGAAGGAAGGAAGGAAGGGAGGGAGGGAGGGAGGGAGGGAGGGATGGGAGGGAGGGAGGGATGGGAGGGAGGAAGGAAGGAAAGCAGAGAGAAGAGGAAGGAAGGAGAGAGAGAGGGAGAAAAGCAGAGAGAAGAGGAAATAAGAGGACGGGAGGGAGGAAGGAAAGCAGAGAGAAGAGGAAGGAAGGTGGGAAGGAAGGAAGGAGAGAGGGAAGGAAGAAAGCAGAGAGAAGAGGAAGGAAAAGGATGGGAGGGAGAAAGGAAAGCAGAGAGAAGAGGAAGGGAGGGAGGTAGGAAAGCAGAAAAAAGAGGAATAGCAGTTAGACTTATATACCACTTCATAGGGCTTTCAGCCCTCTCTATGCGGTTTACAGAGTCAGCATATCGCCCCACAGTCTGGGTCCTCATTTCACCCACCTCGGAAGGATGGAAGGCTGAGTCAACCTTGAGCCGGTGAGATTAGAACCGCTGAACTGCAGATAACAGTCAACTGAAGTGGCCTGCAGTACTGCACCCTAACCACTGCGCCACCTCGGCTCAGGATGGATGGAAGGAAGGAATGAAGAGGATGGGAGGGAGGGAGGAAAGCAGAGAGAAGTGGGAGGGAGGGAGAGAGAAACTTATCACCCATTGTTTCTGAACAAAACAACAGAATAACAGAGTTGGAAGGGACCTTGAAGGTCTTCTAGTCCAACCTCCTGCTCAAGCAGGAAACCCTATCCTTGTCCTAAAATGAGATATTTTAGGAAATATTAAAAGGGCAGAATATTTTCCCTAAAAGGGAGGCAGAAACTCACCCTGCCCCACTTGTCAATGGGCCATTAAGGCCTGGGCCATTCTATTCTACATAACAACGATTGAATTCTTCATGCAGAGCCATAATAGGAATCCCAAAGGTCTTTCATTACATCATCACCCAGCAAGAGCCAACCAAGCCGAGGACTCAAAAGACAACCTACAAAGTTACCACTGCAGGGCCCCATGGGAATCTGACAACCAATCAGAACTCAAGCTCCAATTCAAAAGCCCAACAGAGGGCATAAAACCCAGGCACTCTCAGCATCTCTGCCCTTTTTTGCCCAGGATCTCAAACCATGTGATCCTGTCCATCAATAAACCTTCTTTCCAAGCAGCCTCCAGTTTTCCAGTGTCTTTTCCTCCACTTGGAACTGAATCCAGAAGGACATTTCTTCCAACAATTTCCAAGAGCCAAGGTGGCGCAGTGGTTAAATGCAGCACTGCAGGCTACTGCTAGATCAGCAGGTCAGCGGTTCAAATCTCACCGGCTCAGGGTTGACTCAGCCTTCCATCCTTCCGAGGTGGGTAAAATGAGGACCCAGATTGTTGGGGGCAATATGCTGACTCTCTGTAAACCGCTTAGAGAGGCCTGAAAGGCCTATGAAGCGGTATATAAGTCTACTGCTATTGCTATTGCTATTGCTCTCTTCTTTGTGGCAGCCCCTCTCAAATATTGGAAGACGGCTATTGTCAGGGTTCCAAATAGCATCCAAAAGTAAATCAGAGTCCAAGACAAAAGATTCCTCAAAGTTCTAATTTATTAAGAGAGCCACGTTGGCACATCTGGGCAAACCCAAATCTGAAAGCTTCCCGGTTTTCCCCACCTAGTTGAAAGTTGAAGATCTTGCCCCCACACCCACAAGTCCATCACGTGGTCCAATCTTCCACTGCCATGCTGGCAGTTCCACCCATCCAGTTCCAGTCAGGTGCAGAGATGCAAAGACAAAGGATGACCTTGGCTTTCTAGAAAGAATTTTGTTATGGCTACATAGCATTTAACTCCCTACAATCCCCCCTCCCATTTTCCCACAATAGAAAATGCATAGAAAGTGTGGCAGGCCAAAGATCCAAAAGTAAAGATGGCTGCAGGCCTGACAGCTATCTTGTAACGCCAGAACCTTCTTGGCATCCTCTCTCTAGGTTGTCTACTAACACTTTTCATTCCTGGTCCCAAGAAACTATAATAGAGTTCGTTGCTCTAAAAGGAAAAAAAGAAAACTGGGTGATAAGAGGCCTCTTCTGCTCCAGCAGCAGACTTTCTGTCTGCCCCTCCTTTTCCCCTTACATAGGAAACAAGCAGCAGCAGAAAGCTAACACCGTGTGCTTAGTGTACTTTAAAGGGAGTGCTGGGGTGGGAGGAAATCCTCTTTAAATAAAATCAAAGCTGTGTAACAGGAAAGAGGGTGTGTGTGTGTGTGGTGTGTGTTAAGGAGAGAGAAGCCATGGATTTTCCTGACAGTGACAGCTTCATGTTTATGTATTTGGGCTGGGGGAAAAAAAAAGAAAGAAAAGAAGCAAGATAGCAAAGCAAAGAGGTGCTAATTTATTCCCAGATCAAATAAAAGAACACAGCGCTGGGCTCTCATCAAAGTCACTGATTACTTTAGGTGGAGCTAATATAATGAGCGTTATTAAATGAAACACCCTCTCTAAAAGGGTATCGCGTTGTCGTAAGGAGTTTAGCATAAGTCAGATACATTTTTTTCTGAAGCATTTCGCAGAAGTCACCCAGAGCTGCTGGCTCTGAGAAGCCTCCGGGAGCTCACTGGGAACTTGTCAATGTCCCCCCCATGCCCGCTCCCCCCTTTTTCTCCGCCAGTGTTTTTCCACTCTTAGCTCTTGTTGATACAACTTTGCAGATGGATTTTCCACTGCTGACCCAATCAATTCCTTTGCAAAAGGACAGGGCTTACCGCTGTTTCCTCCTGCACGGAAAAACACACCCACACACAGCAAAGAGCCTTTGGAGAAGCTGTTTATTTTTTCCCTCAGCTCTTGAGGCTGCAAGCCAATCAGAGGAGAGCTGGAAGGGCCCTTGGAGGTCTTCTAGTCCAACCCGCTGCTCGAGCAGGAGACCTTATACTCGTGATGGCGAACCTAGGGCACGTGTGTCAGAAGTGGCACGCAGAGCCATGTCTCCAGGCATGCTAGCTGTTGCCCGTTGCTCTTCCACTTTCTGACATGCATGCACATACTGGCCAGCTGATCTTCACGTGCGCAGGAGTGCTGGAAACCAAAAGAGCACATGCACACGCTGGGAAGCTGAGCTTCTGGTTTCCGGTGCACATTTGTGCGCTGGCCAGCTGGTTTTTACACAGGAATGCACACCAGAAACTAGAAGGCCACATGATAGGCACATATGTGCACACTGGAAACGGCAAGCTCAGCTTCCTGGTGCACACATGCGTGCCAGGGAACTGCTCTTCTAGTTTCTGGTGGTCTGTCCCGCACACACTCCCATTTCTGCTCTTGGTGCCAAAAAGGTTAGCCAACACTGCTTTATACCATTACAGACTAGTGGCTGTCTAGTCTCTTCTTAAAAGTCTCAAGTGATGGAATTGGAATTGGAATTAGGAATTAGTTTATTTGTATGCCGCCCTTCTCCCTGAGGGGACTCAGGGCGGCTCACAATTCAGGGGGGAGGGGATAACAAACAAGTTATAGACATAAGACAATACATTATTAAAAGAAAGCATAACAGTCATACCATTCGGGCGGAGTTAGGGTCTGGGACAGCCAGATTTTAAGGGCAGTGCGGAAGGTCTGAAGGGTGGTGAGGGTACGAATCTCCACGGGGAGTTCGTTCCAGAGGGTCGGAGCAGCCACCGAGAAGGCTCTCCTCCGGGTAGTTGCCAGCCGACATTAGCTGGCTGATGGAATTCGGAGGAGGCCTAATCTATGCAATCTTATCGGTCTAGTGGAGGTAATTGGCAGTAGGCGATCTCTCAAGTACCCAGATCCAATACCATGAAGGGCTTTATAGATGACAACCAGCACCTTGAAGCGCACCCGGAGACCAACAGGCAGCCAGTGCAGCTCGCGGAGGATAGGTGTTACGTGGGTGAAACGTGATGCACCCACTATCCCTCGCGCGGCCGCATTCTGGACCAGCTGAAGTCACCGAATACTCTTCAAGGGCAGCCCCATGTAGAGCACATTGCAGTACTCCAGCCTAGAGGTCACAAGGGCACGAGTGACTGTTGTGAGAGCCTCCCGGTTCAGGTAGGGATGGAACATGAACAACATCTGAAGGCATGCTGTTCCACTGGTTAATTGTCCTCACTGTTGGGAAGTTTCTCCTTAATTCCAGGTTGCTTCTCTCCTTGGTTAGTTTCCATCCGTTGTTTCTTGTCATGCCTTCTGGTGTTTTGGAGAATAAGTTGACCCCCTCTTCTTTGTGTCAGCTCTCAAATATTGGAACATTGCTATCCTTAAAACATCAGCAGCTGGCAGGATAGCTAAGGGACACAACCATATCATCCATGATGAGTTGGTCTCTTGAGGCACTACTACATATTTACAGGTGATACTTGACTTACAATAGTTCATTTAGTGACCGAAGACACAACAGCAGTGAAAACAGTGACCTCTGACCATTTTTCACACTTATGACCATTGCAGCATCTCACGTGACCAAAATTCAGACGCTTAGCAACTGGCATGTACTTATGACTGTTTCAGTGTCACGTGTTCATCTTTTGCAGCCTTCTGACAAGCAAAGTCATTGGGGAAGCCAGATTTGCTTAACAACCATTTGATTAACTAAACAACTGCAGTGATTCCCTTAACAACCATGGTAAGAAATGTCCTAAAATGGGCCGAAACCCGCTTAACAACTGAATTTTGGGCTCCATTTTAAGTCAAGAAGTATCTGTGCTTATGTATTTTATGAATTATTGAATTCATATGCTGCCCATGTCACCATCAAGTAACTCTGAGGGCCTTATAGCATCATAAAATAATATGAAGGTCAGGGTTCCAAATAACAACCAAATGTAAACCAGAGTCCAAGGCAAAGTATTCCTCAAAGTTCCAATTTATTAAAAGAACCATGTTGGCACATCTGGGAAAACGTGAATCTGAAAGCTTCCAGGTTTTCCCCACCCAGTTGAAAGTTCAAGATCCTGCCCCCACATCCACAAGTCCATCACATGGTCCAATCTTCCACTGCCATGCTGGCATTTCCACCCATCCAGTTCCGGCCAGGTACAGAGACAAAGGATGACCTTGGCTTTCTAGAAAGAATTTTGTTATGGCTACATATCACCCAACTCCATATAATCCCCCCTCCCATTTTCCCACAGTAGAAAATGAATAGTAGAAAAATAGAAAGTGGGGCAGGCCTGAAGTCCAAAAAGAAAAGATGGCTTGCAAGTCTGACATGCGGCCTCCCTTCAGAAGAAAAGCATAACCTATAAAGGGAATAATTCAGGGGGTCATCATTAACATAACTTACCACCTCTCCCCCCCCCCCTCGAGGTGGATCCTTTGGCTTATTGGGAAATTTATCATGGAATTGTTTCACTAACTTGTCAGTTAACCTGACAATGAAACCATTAGAACGTTAAAAACATACAGCGTTAAAAGCTAAAG
The DNA here is from genome assembly GCF_051295495.1 of Thamnophis sirtalis. Classification (NCBI taxonomy): domain Eukaryota; kingdom Metazoa; phylum Chordata; class Lepidosauria; order Squamata; family Natricidae; genus Thamnophis; species Thamnophis sirtalis. The sequence continues at coordinate 32,113,237 of NW_028261395.1, forward strand.
CATTAAGATGAGCCACTAATTTGACAAAAAGGACCAATACGTAAACATGGTTGAGTCTGGATTCCCCCCCCCCCCAAATTCACTAAACTATAATTACGGCTATGTTTTCACTCTTCTGAATTCTAATAATTGCCCCAGCTGAGCCAGTCTTCATCTTGCTGCCAAGCAGGGGTTGGTATTCACTTACTTTCCGCACCGGTTCACAAATGTGAGTGCATGCACATCCACACCTGTGCTCAGCCTTCTATGCATGCGCTTTGATCATGCATGTGGCTTGCACACATGCACATGGCTTGAAAACGTGCCTAAATAGGACGGCATAGAGTCAAGGCAGGTGGGCAGGCTCACCCGTGATTTCCGCTATCAGTTCAGGCAAACCGGTCTGAACTGGCTGAATACCACCTCTACTGACAGGTGAATCCCAGAGTAGACCAAATGGACAGTGAAGGAGAACAAAAGAGGAAGGACCATCATCCTTGCCTTCCTTTCCACAGTCCCATGTGTCATAGGAACAAAAGTTATGGTAGTGAGGATGTTCCTGTTGAACAGGAGGACAGGTGGAGGTGACATCTCCCACTAGTGGAAAACTCTCTTCTGAATTTTGGAAAGAATCTTACCATGACTATATGGCAAGGTTATGAAGACTAGAACAAGCTCCAGAACATTGTGTAGACTCTGAGGAAAGAAATCAATCTTGGATTTACAAAGCCTTTACTTGGAAAAGGGACATTCCTTCTGCATTTTGCTAAAGTTCAGTTTATCAGCCTACGTGCCCATCAACTATTTATAAAGTTATTCATAGAGAAAACTGTGAATGAACATCTAGTTACAATAAAGTGTTAAACAAGGAAGTAAGCATTTCATTCATCTTTCCTGCAAGGAAGGCTTCGGTTAGAAAGTGAAGTTCTGGCAAGTGTAAGAAACATGAATAGATAGATAGATAGATAGATAGATAGATAGATAGATGGATGGATGGATGGATGGATGGATGGATGGATGGATGGATGGATGGATGGATGGATGGATGGATGGATGGATGGATGGATGGATGGATGGATGGATGGATGGAGATAGAGGTAGATAGGTAGGTAGGTAAGTAGGTAGAGAGAGGGAGGGAGGGAGGGAGGGAGAGAGATGGAGATGGAGATGGAGATGGAGATGGAGATAGAGATAAGTGGGTGGATGGATGGATGGATGGATGGATGGATGGATGGATGGATGGATGGATGGATGGATGGATAGATAGATAGATAGATAAGTGTGTCAGATAGATATTGAAATTGGAAATGTGTGTCTCTCTTTTAAATACTGTTTGATTCATGTAATCTAGTTCTACCACATTACAGTACATTTAAAGTAGCTGCAAGCTTCTCAGTTTTGCATCTGAATAAGTTGATTATTGTGAAAAGAACCAGTAGATAGCTCATAATGAACTTTACAAGCACCAGCACATTTAAAGGAGAGAGAGAGAGAGACAGAGACAGAGAGAGACAGAGAGAGACAGAGAGAGACAGAGAGAGACACAGAGAGACACAGAGAAAGAGAGAATTTTAGCAAAGGGTCTGTTTTTAAATATACATTTTTTGTTTTGTGCTTTCAAAGCAGTCTTGATCGCCGTTGACTACATAGACAAACCCCTGCAATTTTGTTGGCAACATTTTTTTTTGGGGGGGGGGGGTGAAGCAATTTGCCATTGTCTCCTTTGCCAGACTAAGAAATGACGATTGGCTCAGTCATCCAATTGGTTTCATAGCTAAGACAGGACTAGAATTCACAGTGTTCGGATTTCTACCCCCATGTATTTAACCACTACACCAACTACATATTCTTTGCATAGAAGATATAACACAAAGTCTGTTGGGAAACTACTATACAGGCAAGGAGGAGAGATCAAGCAAGGAAGTAGTCTTGAGTTATTGCACAGCAGCATGAGACCTAAGGTTCAGCCTTCCTAAGTTCCATGGGATCTTATCTATCAAGAGAAAGCAAGCAGATTCCTGTAGTATAGGCAGAATACAATGAAGTATTTAGCTTGAATCCTACATGTGTGGATCTGGTTGCTTGTACCTTCATTAAATCTTGACCATATTCATTTGTAAGCACTGAGTTCAATTAGATAAGTAATTCCCAAAGTCTGGACATTTGAGGAGCTGCCACAAAGATGAAAAAAGTCAACTTTATTCTCCAAAGCACCTGAAGGCAGGACAAGAAACAATGGGTGGAAAGTAATCAAGGAGAGAAGCAACCAGAAACTAAGGAGAAATTTCCGGACAGTGAGGATAACTAACCAGTGGAACAGTAGTAGTTTACTTTATTGTCATTCCACTTCATACAATGAAATTAAATGCCATCTTCAGTGTACATTATAAGTATAAAAATAACACACAAATACGCATCCTTCACATGCTATACAATTGAATTGAAAACCCCTGATATTTCATTAATATTGCACTATACATACAGTAGAATTCAATATAGTTATTGCTCTGGGATAGAAGGTGTTTTTTCAGCCTATTTGTCCTTGTTTGTATTATCCTGTACCGTCTGCCAGATGGTAATAGTTAAAAAAAGGGTTCCCAGGATGAGATGGATCTTTAAGAATGTTTTGAAGTTTCTTAATAGCAATAGCAATAGCAGTAGACTTATATACCGCTTCATAGGGCTTTCAGCCCTCTCTAAGCGGTTTACAGAGAGTCAGCATATTGCCCCCAACAATCTGGGTCCTCATTTTACCCACCTCGGAAGGATGGAAGGCTGAGTCAACCCTGAGCCGGTGGGATTTGAACCGCTGAACTGCTGATCTAGCAGTAGCCTGCAGTGCTGCATTTAACCACTGCGCCACCTTGGCAGTGAGAGCTATAAAGCTCTTCCAAAGAGGGGAGAGGGCAACCAGTGATCCTCTGGGCAATGATGTTGACCCTCTGGAGTGCTGTCCTATCTGCCACGGTGCAGTTGGCAAACCATACACAGGTGCAGTAAGTTAAAACACTCTCTATGGTGCAGTAGAAGGTCACCAGCAACTTGCCTTCAGAAGTTGTGGGTGCTCCATAACTGGAGGTTTTTAAGAAGTGTCTCGACCACCACTTGTCTGAAATGGTATGGGATCTCCTGCTCGACAGAAGGTTGAACTAGGTCTCTTCCAACTCCATTACTCTGTTATTTTATTACTCTGACATTGGATTGTAATATATGCCTCAATGCAAATACTGCCACAATGGTACCCACACATGTCTGCCTAACATTCATGCCTTTATAGGCCTTACCAGCCACCTGCGGACACATCATGGGCAACCTGTTAGATATCAAGGTCCTCTTCGAACATGATGGACAAACATCAGGCTTCAATGGGTTGACATTTTCCAAATAGTGATTAATAATAGGGCTAAGCGATTCACAAAAAGCAAACCACTTCCTTTTGGTTTTCTTTACTTTTTACAAGAAGAGGGATTTGTGCTTTTGACGATTTGTTAATTGGGTAATTTGTTTCTGCTTGCTTAAAGCATACGCACAGAACCAATGAGTTGGCTGGAGATGGACATTACCCCCAAGAACAATCCTGTGGATTTTTATTTGGAAATATGTCTCAAGGGAGCCACCCTCCAGAAAAACAACACTTATCCACCCAAAGAGCTGTTAATACTTCTTCCATACCTTTGCTGCATGATACTTTCATGCAATTTAAGTTTACCAGGAATTTTTAGAGTTCCATGGAAAATTTTGACTTAGAGTAAGTTTATTGTCACTTTGAATGTACACTAATCAGCATAGATTAAAATGAAATTTCATTGCATACAACTCTTAAAGGGCCCCCACCTCCGATATACACTACATAAACATGACAAAATAAATAAGTACAAACTTATGCATGTAGCCACATATAGTCTATGACATGGAGAAACAACACAGTATAGTTCAGACTGGCGAGAAAAGCGAATCTTGCACGTTTACCAGATGGATGCCACAGGGAACAAACGAAGCTGTTACAGAATCTGGTAGCCCTGCGATAGATACTTTGAAACCTCCTTCCAGAGAGAAACAACAGAAACAGACTGTGAATTAGGTGTGTGGAGTCTCTAACAATGCTTTGACCTGTAAGCACAGAGCGCTTATAAACTGTATCCTGAACAACAGGAAGTGAGCTTCCTATAATCATCTCCACTGTCCTCACCACTCTCTGTATGGACTTTCTATCTGGGGCACTGCACCCACCAAACCAAACAGTGATCCAGTTTGTTAAAATGCTCTCAATCATGCCTCTGTAAAAAGACCTCTGTCAAAAATAATAGATAATTTATGATAGTACTCACAATGCTGTAATAGATTAAATAGTTTATTCCTAAATTCTAGACTGATCCATGCTCAGACATAGCAATGACTGTACATAGATTTGTATGAAGCAAAGACAGCAGTAGGCAATAATGGGAAAGTTAGTCAAAATTAAAGTATTTAGTTTCTTCGTGGTCTGGCTAATGTTCTCTTTAGCAATGAAACAGTACATTGTGGGTTTTTTCTTTATGATGAGGACAAAAACTGGGCCGGCAGATGATGTAATTCCTTGAAATCTTTAGTTATTTCTGTTGGTGAAAAGCTGGCTCTCTACATAGCCTCATATCTAAATGTTCCAGGCAGCTAAGCTTTTTAACTTCCAGAACATCCAGCTGAACCTGACTTTTTAAATAAACCAAACAATAGCAAATTACTCAACAGGTCCATGTTGAACAAAGGCAGATTGTTGATGTTACTCTGGTTTCACAATCAGAGTGGAACTCCTTGTTGAAGATAACGCCGGGAACAAGGATTCCCTGAGAATTTCGAGGCCATTTCCCCCCCCCCAATTTCAACCACTCAATCAGAATAGAGCTGGAATGATCTTTGAGGTCATCTAGTCCAGCCCCCTGCTCAAGCAGGAGATATACCATATGTCCAGTCTCTTCTTAAAAACCTCCGTGATGAAGCACCTACAACCTCTGTTTCCAATAGAATACCTTATGCCACCAGACTTGAAATTTTGGCTTAGACAACTTAGAACTACACCGCCTTGGGTCTGACCTAAGCGTAGTACATAAAATTATCTGCTACAATGTCCTACCTGCCAATGACTACTTCAGCTTCAACTACAACAATACATGAGCACACAATAGATACAAACTTAAGGTAAACCGCTCCAAACTCGATTGCAGAAAATATGACTTCAGCAATAGAATGGTCAATGCCTGGAATGTTCTACCTGACTCTGTGGTTTCTTCCCCAAACCCCCAGAACTTTAACCTTAGACTGTCTACTGTTGACCTCACCCCATTCCTAACAGTTCTTTAAGGGGGCGCGGATAAGTGCACCAAAGTGCCTACCGTCCCTGTCCTAATGTTTCTTTTCATTCGTATCCATTTCATGTATCCAAAATCATGTTTATACTTATATATGTTGTCTAATACATGCTTGATGAAATAAATAAATAAATAAATAATAAAAAAAGAAATAAAAACTTTTGACGGGAAGCTGGGTTCCACTGGTTAATTGTTTTCATTGTTAGGAAGTTTCTCCTTAATCCTTTTTCTCTTTGGTGAGTTTCCATCCGTTGCTTCTTGCCCTACCTTATGGTGATTTGGAGAACAAATTGACCCCCACTTCTTTGGGGCGGCCACTCAAATATTTGAATACTGCTATCATGTCCTCCCTAATCCTTCTTTTCTCTAAACTGGCTACACTCAATTCCTACAACATTCTTCATAAGTTTTAGTTTCCAGGCCTTTAACCAGCTTAGTTGCTCTTCTTGCACTTTTTCCAATGTCTCAACATCTTTTTTTTAATGTGGTGACCAAAACTGGATTTAATTTGCTGATCTACTTTGCTGCAACTGTTGACAAAAATCAATAGAGAACTGTGAGTCTATGTTATATGTAAATGTAACTGTTCTCTTTCTCCTTGCCAAATGTCCAGGTCCATAAATGGTATAGTTACTTAAGGAGAGGTGACTAATGGATGAACTTAATAAATGATTGACAGGCAAGCAAACAAAGCATCTGGAGGTCCAATTCAGAGTCTTCTGACTTCAATAACTTCTCCCACATTAAGAGAGGTCAACAGGTCTTGGAATTACATGGGAGACCAAAATACAGAAATTGCTTTTTATAACCTGATGTCTATAGTTCCTTCTTTTGATCAGATGTTCCTCTGACACAAAGAATGAAAAATATATATCAAGATTTACCCTAAAGGCTTCTGGTTATGCTCCAAAGCCTGAACCAACCATTCTTACTACCCCACAGAGAACAGCCCTTGTTCAATAATTGTTAGGAAATACCTCCAAGAGTACAGTCTTTCATTAGAAGTTTTCCAGGCTCTGTTTTAGGCCCAGTATTCTTCAACATCTTCATCAATGACTTGGACAAGGGGATAGATGGGGAACTCACCAAATTTGCAGAGGCCAAGCTAGCAAGTACAGCCAAGACTCCAGAAGATAGACTAAAGATACAGAAGGATCTTGACAGACTTGAACGTTAACAAAATGAAATTTAGTGGTGAAAAAAGCAAGGTTCTACATTTAGACAAGAAAAACCAAATGCACAGGTACAGTATATGTGGTACCTTGCTCAATAATGGTGACTGTGAGAGGGATCTTGGAGTCCTAATGGACAACCATTTAAATATGAGCCAGCTGTGTACAGCAGCTGCCAAAAAAGCCAACACAATTCTAGGCTGCATAAACAGAGGGATAGAATCAAGATCACGTGAAGTGTTAATGCCACTTTATAATGCCTTGGGAAAGCCACACTTGGAATACTGCATCCAGTTTTGGTCACCATGATGTAAAAAGGTTGAGACTCTAGAAAGAGTGTGGAGAAGAGCAACCAAGATGATTAGGGAACTGAAGGCTTAATTTGCATGTCTGTAGATCTCATATCTCCTGTAGGTGAGATTATATTCTTAGTTTTCATCATTTTCTTCCTCTCTCAAGTCAGCTGCTATTTTTTTCCTGACTTTATCTTGAGCGGTTCTGATACTTATCTGTAGAGATGTATAGGAAAGACCTTGGAGAAGGAACTTGACAGTTAGCAAAACATTGTTTAACCTTCAGCAAAGAAGAGAAAGGAACTCAAATAAGCTCTGCCTTCCCTCTCTTTAGAATAAGAGACAAAAAGCTTGCCAGGCTTTCAAAATTCTGTTACTTTAGTCAATATCAATAAATTAGATTTCCATTTTTTTCTCTTGCAGTCTGCTTCTTCTCTCTTGAAGAAGGGGAAGACATAACAGGCTCACAGCTGTAGATAGCCTCAAGTAACTCAAGCTTTCTTATCACAATGTGTTTATTCTAAAACATCCATCTCTTTTTTTTTAAAACCAGACAAGCAGCAATCTCAAGCATACTTCTATATTCCTAATTTTAGTACTTCTCACCTTAAACATTCTTCTTGATATAGAAACAAATCTGTACCAAACAAATCTTCATGAGTCCAGAGCAGTTCTCTGTCCTAATGACTGGCTGAGGGGCGTGGCTGGGGATGTCATGTGACTGAGTGGTATGGCCATCTCTATGTCACTTGTGTGGGTGGTACCTGCATGGGAAAGGGAGGGTTAGGGAAGGAATCCAGGGGTCTCCCATGCGGGAGGGAGGAGGAAAGAAAGATCCAACATGTCTCTCTGTGTGTGTGTGTGTGTGTGTGTGTGTGAGAGAGAGAGAGAGAGAGAGAGAGAGGGAGAGTGAGAGAGAGAGAGAGCAAGAGAGCAAGAGAGAGAGAGAGAGAACTCCTCTCACAGCCAACTTTTTTGGCCGTTTTCAGGATGCTTTAAGGCCATTTTCAGGCCATTTTCCAGGCCGTTTCAAGGCTGTTTTGGGGCCATTTTCAGGCTGTTTTGGGGCCATTTTTGGACTGAAAAATAGCCTGAAAACAGCCAAAAAATGGCCTGAGAACCACCAAAAATGGCCTGTTTGGGGGGCATTTTCAGGACATTTTTTGCCCGAAAAATGACCAAAAATGGCCAGAAAATGGGCGGGGCCAACTGGTAGTCTGAATCACACAGAATCGGAATAACCGGTTTGGGTGAACTGGTCCAAACCAGCAGCAGCCCAACTCTTGTTTCGAGCAAAGAGAGATTTATAAATTGGGAAGGCAGGGAAAAGTTTCTCAATTTTTGGTTTTCATCCCAAAATCATGCCTGATCTGCAAAGTGAGCTGCTTGGTCACTTGGCATGGCTACATGCGCGCATGTGTGCGCAAAATGCATGCTCAGTAGCAGACTCACCGAACTGGTAGCAGACTTCAGAGGATTACACCACTGTGTTCACCTAACACAAGTCTAGTGCGGCAGAAGATGTTCGGTGTCTGGAAAACAGAGATTTGCCATAAAGTCTTGTAGTTGCTTATGGCTTTTGTTTGTTTATAAATTCTAAGCTGACGGAGGGATGATTGGGAGGTAATACTTACATTGTCACATTATCGCCTCCCTAAAGTATATTTGCAGCCTTTAAAAATTGCTTCTTGAAGACCAGCTAATATGTTTTGGTGTCAAACTATCAGAGGAGCTAGAGGAGAGGTTGAAGACAAGGAAGAAATATGCACTTGTGACTTCGAAGGAAGAGAAATCTTGGCTTGTGATTTATGGCTTTGTACTGTTTACAGAGTTTACAGAATAACTTAATTATAGTCCCTCTTAAAATTTTCATATAAGCCAGCAGCTCAATGCAGGCACAAGATATTAGATGTTTTTTCTCTATTTTGGCTACCAAACTTTCTTTTTTATAGATATTTTTTTTCAATAAAGAGTTTGGTTCTAAAGTGTCACATCCACATCCGGGGTGGGATTCAAAAGTTTTAGCAATCAGTTCTCTGCATGGTTGCTGGGTGGGCATTGCCATGGTGAGCATGGCATACTCAGCCTCCTCCACAATGGTGAGGGCATTTTCACCCTCCCCAGGCTCCGGAAGCTTTTCTCGAGCCTCCGGGACGGTGAAAATGGCCTCTCTGAGCTTCTTTTCTGGACTCCTGGAACTCCCAGGAGGCCTGTTTTTCACGCTCCCAGAGCCTCTGTACAGGCCCTGCACTTACCTGGCATACAAAACGGGCCACATGGAGACTCTTGGGAGGGGAGGGGTGGATGGGGCCAGCCAGTCCTTGCAACAACCAGTTCAGTGAACCAGATATAAAATTAGCATCCGGTTTGTCCGAACCAGCTGAATCCCACCCCTGATCCACATGCAGCAATGTGGCAACTTGGAAAACCAGAAAAAAGAAAAGAAAAACTAAAGAGCGAAGACAGACACATCCCATGGGAACACATTCAAGAGGGGCCCAAATTATAACCAAACATGTATGATTGGAAACCAAGAAGTGTTTCAATCTTTACTAAGTTATCACATTTAGAGGAAACTTTGAAGACGAAATGAAATCTTCTAGTAAATTGGAAGACATCCCCAAACTACAGTCTGTAGATGTCTGATTTTAGAGAACATTCCATCCCGTTTGGTTTGTTGATTTATTTATTGAAAAGATTTATTTATTGAAAAGATTAATATGGCTACCCATCTTAATCAACTCTGGGTTAGTCATAACAGCATTCAACCAGTGAATTAAAACAACTATAAAGCAATAAAATGAACCAATGAAAACCAAAAGCTTGCACCTTAATCATTACTATGGTACCTTCATTCTCCTTTTCTCTCCTTTCTCCTTTCTCCTCTCCCCCACTCTCCACTCCACTCCACTTCAATTTTCCTTCATTCTTCTTCCCCTCCCCTCCCTTCTGTTCTGTTCCCTCCCCTCTTCCCTTTTCCTTCCCTTCCTCCTTCCCTTCCCTTCCCTCCTGTCCTGTTTTATTACTAAAAAGTCAGGTCTTGATGGTCTTCTGAAAGGCAAAAAGGATATCTCTGTATAAATTTGATGTGCTGAAAATAACAAATTAAAAAAGCATCCCTCCACCCTGAATCCCTAAAGAGTCTACAGCAACAAAAATCCTTTCATTCCCATCCTACACAAAAGAGAAGGGGAACACAAGACAAACCTTGAGCAGGCTAGCCCCATGTACCCTTTTGCTTGCCTGTTGCTCAATTTCATTGTGATCTGGGTTAGTGAGATGGGAGCTGCCAAACCGTGGAGCCAGCATTCCCCTTTAAGGACCCGAAGCAGAGGAATGGGAAATAGAGGGCGAGGACAGAGCTCCCTCTAATGGAGGAATAGAACACTAACCTCTCTAAACAAGGATGCAATGAAACAAGTTCCTTCTGCATTTGTCTTAGTTTCAATGCAGATAGTAGAAGTAAACCAACATGGTTAATTTCTGAGGATACCCTGGGAATCCAGAGATTTGCAGCTACTTTCAAATTATCCAAGCATCCTTGGTGTATAAAAGGTGCTGTAATTCTGGTCTTTTGTCACTTTGTGGCACATGAAATCTTATATTGTTGTTGGAAGAATTCCAGGCTACGATGTGTCAAAGGGTTATATCACATTGGAAGTCCTCAGGGAAAACAGCGTAAATATGAACATACCATTTACAAACAAAGAATCCAGCCACCTTACTTTTGATTTGCTCCGAGCAGGAGTAGGAGACCACCTTGGTAGTTCTGTCACCAGGCTTAAGTTTCAGGAAAGAAAAGACGGGCTATGAATATAACACACCTTTCGAAGTCATTAAGGAGTGGTGTGAAAATAGCAATGGAAATACCAAACACATTGTGTATAAAAAGACCGAGGACACCCAGGGAAAAACACTCTTGAATGTTTTTTTATTCATCAGAAATGCCAGTCAAAAAGATATTGTGCAACTTAGCAGATTTGTTGTGGGAAGGGAAGGTGAAAAAGAAAGAAAAGGAGAAGAGGAAAAAGGAAGGAAAAAGAGAGAAGAAGAAAAGATGAAGGGGATGAAGAAAGGAAAAGAGAAAGGAAAGAAATGGAATGGAAAAGGGAAAGGAGAAAGGAGGGGAGGGGAGGAGAGGAGAGGAAAAGAAAAGAAAGGAGATGAAAAGAAAGGAAAGGAAAGATGGAAGCAAGCCTAGGAAAAGAAAGAAGACATGTGGAAAATGCCTGGACTGGCTGTAAAATTCCAGCAATGAAACAAAATGCTGATGTCAGCAAATAAACTCTGTCTAGAAACACCTTTATTTTAGTGTGAGCTTATTTCCTTATTCACATTAGTTTTCAATCGCATTGTCAGTAGGAAGTTCCATCTGATCATATCATGAGTATTCCTATTTTAAAAAGCTATATGAGCTTAATAGCCAGTTTGGGAGTTGTGGCTAAACCAACATCTGCACTACGATAGACAGTGCTTTGTGTGTCTGGAAAAGAACTCTTGAAAATTCACCTGGAATATTAGTTTAAAGGTGGTACCTTTAAACTAATTTAAATATTTGCCATCCCAAATGTTTCAAGATATTCCTGAATGGCAAAGGTAAAGGTTCCCCTTGCACATATGTGCTAGTCCTTCTCGACTCTAGGAGGTGGTGCTCATCTCTGTTTGAAGGCCGAAGAGCCAGCGTTGTTCAAAGACAACTCTGAGGTCATGTGGCCGGCATAGCTAAACGCTAAAGATGCATGGAACGCTATTACCTTCCCATCAAAGGTGGTCCCTGTTTTTCTAATTTCATTTTAATATGCTTTTGAACTGCTAGGTTGACAGAAGCTGGGAAAATAACGGGAGCTCACTCCATCGCGTGGTGGTAGGGATTCGAACCTCCGAACTGCCGACTTTTCTGATCGACAAGCTCAGTATCTTAGCCACTGCGTCCCTGTGTATTCTTGAATGAGACATCCCTAAATTGCTTTCAGAAAGATTTGGAGCTGAATTTGCTGATGTTCTGATGCTCTTTAACACAACCACTAAAATATTTTGTCCGGGTCAGTTTGGAAGTCAGAATCTAATTTATTTTTCAAATTTATTCGAAAGGGCACATCAACTTCGCTTTTGTGAAGGAAATTGCAAATACCAATGGAATCTGAGTGACTCATAAATGGATTTCTTAGGATATGTAAAATCATTTTTGGTAGTTATATTCTGAGACATTTCTAGCTATTTATTCACCTACAGTGCAGAAAATGAATAAATTTGTTCCCATCTCAGGTGACCTTAATAATTCGGCTGGAAAGCAGGTTTGCATCCTCTCTCAAATGTTTCCCAGAATCCAACAGATTTAATTTTATCTCCTAGAACTTCCTGGAGAGGAATTCATTCCAAATTTGCTTCATAATCCCATAACTGGTTCTTCTGTTAATGTTATCAGAAAAGCTGGCTTTTGTGAATATTTTGTTTTATAATCCTTTAGGACAGCGATGGCAAACCTTTTTGACACCGAGTGTTGCACGGAAACGTCGCACGCATGCACGCACGCATGTTGGGGCCGCACTTAGGAAAAGTCAAACTTCCAGGTTGTAGTGCACATGCGTGCCCAATGATCAGCAGGCCCATGCATATGCACAGGGCGGTTTTTGGCACTGCCTCACGTGCAAAAGGATCACATCCCAGAAAAGCCAAACTTGCCAGTTCTGACGGGCATGAGCACCCGACAATGAGCTGGCCAGCACACATGTGCACACCGGTTTTCGGCACTGCCATGTGCATGAAGGACAGCTGATCATCATGTGCACATGTGCACCAGAAATCCAGAAGATAAACAGGCAAGGCTGCGCATGCCGAGTGACATGGCTTCATGTGCCACTTTGGGCATGCGTGCCATAGGTTCGCCATCACGGCTTTAGGATATTTGGTTTCTAATTTTTTTAAAAAATATCTAAGACCCTTGCTGCTTTGTTCTTATAGAAGGACTGAATCCTGCACACAATATAAAAAACTGTTTATTATTAACCAAGAATAGTAACATTTGCTTGAGGTCCCGTTGATGTACTACTCTCTACTACTGACAATAGACACAATAGCTGTTTATGCACACAGAAGGACATCTTATCCCTGTGAATGGCTGGGTTGGGGCCCATCAGAACAAGCAAATTGTGTTTTCCTAGGATTTTTCCTTTTTTTTGTTTTGTTTGATAACAGCTTCCTAGAGCAACATGGTGGGATTGAACTTCAAACAAAGATCTAGATGGGCTGTGAACAACAAATACAGACCCGGGCTAAGGTTGCATACAACATAGAATCATAGGGTTGGAAGAGACCTTGGAAGTCCTCTAGTCCAATCCCCTGCTTGAGCAGGAGACCCTGTTTCATTTCAGAGCTACGACTGTCCGATCACTTCTCGAAAACCTCCAGTGATGGAGCACCCACAACTTCTGGAGGCAAGCCTTTCCACTGTTTATCATTCTCACTGTCAGGAAATTTCTTCTAAATTCTAGGTTGGATCTCTTTTTAATGGTCTTCTACCCCTTTCTTCTTGTCCTGCCCTCAGGTGCTTTGGACAATAAGTTGACCCTTTCTTCCCCCTGACAGCTCCTCAAGTACTGGAAGACTGCTATCATATGAACCTCCCTCCAAATCCTTGTCTTCATTTATATTTATATTGATTGTTTTCTGATTGCTTATTTGTACCCTATTAAGTGTTGCACCTTATAATTCGTGATGAATGTATCTTGTCTTTTTATCATCTTAGTTGCTCTTCCTGCACTCTTTCTAGTTGCAAAATAACCTTAGCACTGCACACCAAGAAAACTAGACACAAGAACAGTTTTTCCCTGAATGCCATCACTCTGCTAAGCAAATAATTCCCTCACCACTGTCAAACCATTCACTAAGGTTGCATTACTATTAGTCTTCTCATCGTTCCTATCACCCATCTCTTCCCACTTATGACTGCAGAACTGTAACTTTGTTGCTTGTATCAATTTATATTGATATTGATTGTTTCCTGATTGCTTATTTGTACCCTATGACTATCATTAAGTGTTGCACCTTATGATTCGTGATGAATGTATCTTGTCTTTTTATCATCTTAGTTGCTCTTCCTGCACTCTTTCTAGTTGCAAAATAACCTTAGCAATGCACACCAAGAAAACTAAACACAAGAACAGTTTTTCCCTGAAGGCCACCACTCTGCTAAACAAATAATTCCCTCACCACTGTCAAACCATTCACTAACCATTCTGCATTACTATTACTATTAGTCTTCTCATCGTTCCTATCACCCATCTCCTCCCACTTATGACTGCAGGACTGTAACTTTGTTGTTGTATCCTTGCGATTTATATTGATATGATTGTTTCCTGATTGCTTATGTATACCCTATGACTATCATTAAGAGTTGCATCTTATGATTCTTGATGAATGTATTTTTTTTCCTTTTATGTACACTGAGAGCATCTGCACCAAAGACAAATTCCTTGTGTTCCAAACACACTTGGCCAATAAAGAATTCTGCTCTGCTCTGCTCTATTCTATTCTATTCTATTCATCTTCCACCCCTTACTTCTTGTCCTGCCCTCAGGTGCATTGGAAAATAAGTTGACCCCTTCTTCCCCATGACAGCCCCTCAAGTACTAGGAGACTGCTATCATGTGAGCCTTCCCCCCAAGTCCTTCTCTTCATTAGACTAGTAGACATACTTAATTCCCGTAACTATTTATCGTACAGTTTAGGCCTCTAGACCCCTTATCATCTTGATTGCCCTCTCTGCACTCTTTCTAGTTGCAAAACAACCTTAACACATGTCATCGCTCACACCTACAATGCGTTCTAGACACTAAGAACAACAACTTCATTCTTGGGTAGACGTGTTTGGAGACCCAACATTGAGTTAATTATTCATCTCTGAGTATTTTGACATGGGAACTGCTCATCCTGAGGGCTGCTCCTCAGATCCGGGCATGGGTTATTATTCCGTTTATGGTTAGCGACTAGACCAGACAGATTAATAGTGACTCAGAATGACAGCTCTTTAAGTTCATAAATTAGTATAAATACATAACTTGACTGGGCATGTGATACTGTGGGTTTGTCTTTATCAGACACCTTGGGTGTTCCCCCTCGGCTCAACGCTCAAAAGCTGGCTAAACTGCAGCTTCTCTGCCACATCAGCCCCCCCCCCCAACTCTCTTTATGAATGGAGTTTTTGGTGAGTGACTCATGTTGAATTGTCGGGAGGGTGGGAGGAGGGGAAAGGACCACCCCACCACAGGAGAACAAGAAGAAATCTTGCAACGCTTCAATAATGGAATCCTGGTGTCCACAGACAAGCTTTAAATCTAAAACTGCTATAAGGTCACAATAAGCTTTCGGATGACAAGCTCAGCTTGTCTGGCCTTCGCTTTTCTTTTCTTTTTTTGAAGTGGGGGAGCAACACTTTTATTAACAATCCTTATATTTGAGCAAAAAACAAATGATAGCATACACAAGACTGCTAAAAACAAGGTTTTTTTCTGTGAAAGAAGAAAATTGGAAGGAAAACAAGCAGCAAGTAGGCAAAGACATTGCTTCCTCCCTAACCATTCATATATTCCAAATAACCCCTCAATCAGGGGTGAAATTCAGCAGGTTCTACCCAGTTCTGGAGAACTGGTAGTGGAAATTTTGAGTAGTTGGGAGAACCGGCAAATACCATCTCTGTGTGGTCCCAGAGTGGGATGGGAATGGGGTTTTTGCAGTATCCTTCCTCTGGAGTGGGAAGGTAATGGAAATTTTGCAATATCCTTCCTCCTGGAATGGGGAGGGGATGAGGATTTTGCAGTATCCTTCCCCCTGGAGTGGGAAGGGAATGGGGATTTTGCAATAACCTTCCCTCTGGAATGGGAAGGGAATGGAAATTTTGCAATATCCTTCCTCCTGGAATGGGGAGGGGATGGGAATTTTGCAATATCCTTCCCCCTGGAATGGGAAGAGAATGGGGATTTTGCAATATCCTTCCCCCTGGAGTGGGAAGGGAATGGGGATTTTGCAATATCCTTCCTCCTGGAATGGGGAGGGGATGAGGATTTTGCAGTATCCTTCCCCCTGGAGTGGGAAGGGAATGGGGATTTTGCAATAACCTTCCCTCTGGAATGGGAAGGGAATGGAAATTTTGCAATATCCTTCCTCCTGGAATGGGGAGGGGATGGGAATTTTGCAATATCCTTCCCCCTGGAATGGGAAGAGAATGGGGATTTTGCAATATCCTTCCCCCTGGAGTGGGAAGGGAATGGGGATTTTGCAATATCCTTCCTCCTGGAATGGGGAGGGAATGTTACAGTATTGTTCCCCTGAAGGGAATGAGGATTTTGCCGTATCTTTCCTCTACCACACCCACCAAGCCACAGAACAGCTAGTAAAAAAAATTAAATTTCACCACTGCCCTCAAACCCGCCCCCTACACACAAACACACACACAGACTTGGGATGCCATGTAGGGCAGAAAACAACCAGAAATGCATGACGGGCAATTAGCTCAGGCTTCTCCCCCCACCCGCACCTTTTTAGTGTTTTATTTATTTTTATTTATAATACTTTTCACCTCCATCAAACAGCATGTGATAGGAGTACACTTATGTGAAAGTTCATAGTCCGCATATTTGTTGTTGTATTCATTACAATAACATTGATAACATAACTATATATCAAGATAGTTACAATAATACATAATATCATCATAAACTTCTCCCCACAGTAACTTTTTCTCTTCTTATATCTCCTCCTTCCTAATTTCTGATTCTATTCCCTAGAACAGAGAACTTCGCTTTTGTTAGGTTGGCAAAAATAAATGAATACACTTTTTAAAAAAGCTGGTGCAATTTGGAATATTCAGCAGAATTATTTTAATCAAGATCCTCTCCCGGGTGTTATTTCCATATTCCTCAGATTTGGCCCACAGGAGAGACTGAATTCTTTCTACAGGTAGTCCTGGACTTACAACGCTTCATTTAGTGACCGTTCAAAGTTTCAATAGACCTGTTGAAAATGCTTGCTAGACAAATGGTTTTAAGCCAGGGATCATCTGTGGTGACTTTGACAGAAGGTTGACTAACTTTTGCTTATCTACTTTCACCAAAGAGACCTCAGCACCTTCAAGGTAGTCTGTTTTTATCATCCAAGAGCTCTCACCAGGATGAAGTTCTTCCTAGTCAAAATGTCTTCTCTGAAGTCTCTATCTTTGGAAGTTTGATCATGACCAGCTCAAGGTTGCCTCAGCCTTCCATCCTTCCGAAGTTGGTAAAAGGAGGACCCAGATTGTTGGGGGCACAGAGCTGATTCTGTAAACCACTAACCGAGGGCTGTAAAGCACTGTGAAGCAGTATATAAGTCTAAGTGTTATTGCTATTGACTCAGCCTTCTGTCCTTCCAAAGCCTGTAAAATGGGGAGCCAGGTTGTTGGAGGGGGGGGGGATAGTCTGACTCTGTAAACTGCTTAGAGAGGGCTGTAAAGCACTGTAAAGTGGCATATAAATCTAAGGGCTATTGCTATCCATCTGCCTTTTTGAATACAGAGATCAGATTTGCTTCCTTTTGTATGTAATGCAGGCATGAGCCACAGTGGTACAGTGGTTAGAGTGCAGTACTGGAAGCTACTTCTGCTGGCTGCTGGCTCCCTGCAATTTGGCAGTTCAAATCTCACCAGGCTCAAGATTGACTCCGCCGTCCATCCTTCTGAGGTGGGTAAAATGAGGACCCAGATTGTTAGGGGGCAAGAGGCTGACTGTAAACCGCTTAGAGAAGGCTGTAAAGCACTGTAAAGTGGTATATAAGTCTAAGTGCTATTGCTATTTCCACAAGGTGGCCAACTTGAAACATTTGTCCTCAAATATATTGGATGAATCATACCTCAGGGATACTAGCATTGATATATGACTCTTCCTTCTATATCTATCTATCTATCTATCTATCTATCTATCTATCTATCTATCTATCTATCTATCTATCTATCTATCTATCTATCTATCTATCTATCTCTATCAAAAAGTCAAATACCACTCACTCATCATGAAATCTCCAGAACTGTAAACCCTACAAACTTGAAATTTGGCACATATGTTCTTCTTGACTTCTAGGTGCTCACTAAGAAAGGATTTTTCAAAATGACCATCAGATCATCAGTATTTCTTATACAGTATTATATTAACACGTATCGATGCTAAGGAGTTAGACGTTCTTCTCCTCCTCCTCCCCACCTAAAAGGAACTCTATTCCAACTGCCAATTGCCTTACATGGGCATGGCCAGCGTGTGACTCATCTGGCCTGCGGGCTGGCCTGATCACATGGCTTCGTAGTGAAGCATGGGTATCCAGCTAGTGTCTCTCTAGATGAGGTGCAAAGCAGGTGTATATTCCCATACATCTAGAAGTTAAATTGAGAATAAGAAGATCATAAATGTCTGTTTTAAACCAAAGGCATCAATATCTGACATGCATCCATGAAAAGGCCATAGTTCATTCACAAAAATGACTTATAGTCAAATTAAATTGCCACCTTGTGGTTTCAATACAATCTCTTACACATTTGTGTATGTGTGAAGTATCTTGCCAATAAGAAAAAAAAAAGCCCATCTTGTATCTCATACCACAACATGTGTTTTGTCACTGACGTTAGTACAGTTCGAAGCAGATGCTCATAGATGTGGTTAATAAGCAGAAAGTTTTGGTTGTCTTCTAGAATGGGTATTGATAAATATACTGAGTCTGCAGTGGAACTGTCTCTGCAAATAGATGAAGAATGATGAGATTGGAGAACAGACCAGAGAAAAAGATGGGACTGTGGTTTATTTGATTACCTGCTTAATCCTTACAGCTGATTAATGTCTTACTTTAGCATTTGAGTTCTAGACTTCAGTCAACTTCTTCCCATCATCAGGTGCTGGTTGTCACCTTTGAAGCCCTTCATGGCTTGGGACCAGGTTATCTGAGGGACCTTCTCTTGCCAGTCACATCTACTCAACTAGGGGTGGGTTCCAGCTGCTGCTAGTGCTGGTTCGCTGTGGGACGCACTGTGTGCACGGGCTCAATGCTTGATGCGTGCTATGCACATATGCACAATACTAAAAAAAATACTTCTATGTATGCCCAGAAGCAAAAAACAAGATGATGGCACCGCTGAGAGAACCGTTTTGGGGGCATGGCAGGCCGAGTTATTACCTATTCGGCCAAACTGTGCCAAACTGTGCCGAACCATGCTGAACTGGTAGGAACCCACCTCTGTATCTGACCCATCAGAGTGGGGAGGCAGGGAATGCTGTGGGTCCATCCCCGAGGGAGATACACATGGTGGGACCCAGAAGAAGGGCTTTCTCCATGGTGGCTGCCTCTCTCTGGAACATCATTCTGCCAGAGATTAGAATGGCCCCCACTCTAATACTCTTCCAGAAGGCGCTGAAGACCTGGTTCTGCTGGCGAGCCTGAGGAACCCAGAGCAAGATAGAGCCTATTAAACGGCACATGGGATCTGCTATTGCTGGGGCAGGAGGGGGTGGGGATTTTTATTACGTTAATTTAGTTAATTTTTTTTATTAGTTTCACTCTTTTTAGATGCGTTTTTTATATTCTGCAAGCTGGCTTGAGTCACCATGGGTGAATAGGCAGCAATATAAATTTAATGATAAAAATTAAAAAAATCAACTTAGGGCTTCCTGATGTGGACTCCAAAACTCGAGATGACTACTGGATGGTAAAGGTCTATGGAGATTCTCAGCCATCCAGGTATGGTTGTCCCAAAGGTGCTTTTTCAAGAGGCAACGGGACTTTCTGGTTTTTCTTTGAAGACATTTCGCTTCTCATCCAAGAAGCTTCTTCAGCTGATAACTGGAAGGGTTTCAAAGAAAAACCAGAAAGTCCAGTGGTGTCTTGAAAAAGCACCTTTGGGATTCTTAGATGGTAGTTAATGGGTAGAGTTTCTTGGCTACCACTGAAGTCCTCCGAATAGCAATAGAAATAGCAGATTGATATACTACTTCAAAGTGCTTTACAGCCACCTCTAAGCAGTTTACCCAGTCAGCCTCTTGCTTCCAACAATCTGGGTCTTCATTTTACTGACCTTGGAAGGATGGAAGGCTGACATTTAAGCCTGTGAGATTTGAACTGCCAAATTGCATTCAGCTGGCAGCAAGCAGAAGTAGCCTGCAGTACTGCACTCTAGCCACTGCGCCACCGCAGCCCCTTGCAAATACTTGCAGTCCACATCTGGTAACCCAACCATAACTGCTGATATATCTGAGTGGATAATAAAAAGTCTTGCAACTTAAAATTCTATTATGGGTGAAAGCTGGGTAGATTTTCATAAATACCGTATTTTTCGGAGTGTAAGACGCACCCCCCCCTCAAAAAAAAAAAACCCTGGGTGGAAATGGCTGCGCACCTTATACTCTGAATATTGTGGTAGGAGGAGGGTGATTGGTGTGGCACTGATGAGCTGCTCTAAATGGGCCATTGTGAATGGGTGGCGGTGAACGGGCCACACCGAACTGACCATGGCGAACGGACGGTGGTGAATGGGCAGTGGCAGCGAACGGGCCACATTGAACAGGCAGCGATGAATGGGCAGTGGTGAATGGGCACCAATGGTGAACATGCCACACCAAACAGGCTGCATTGAATGGGTGGCGGTGAATGGGCTGTGGCAAACAGACCAGATGGATGCTGGGAGGCAGAGGCAGAATCCCCCCCTTGTTTTCCTCTCCAAAAGCTAGGTGCGTCTTATAGTCCAGACCGTCTTACAGCCCAAAAAATATGGTATAAACTTTGTGCTTCCATATCTCTTTTAACCAGATGCCAACTCCTATGTTCTGCTGTTGACTCACCAAAAAAACAACTGCTTGCAAAATTTGTAGGTGATCTCAAGATCTTTCCTTCCTCCAGAGAGAAATATCAGTGGTCTGGATCTCATGACCAGCTGCCTTTCAGCCACAAAGTCCTCCACAAAGGGCAGAGTGTCCATTTGCCTGCCTCACTGGAAGTGCCTGATCCTAATGTGCTTATTCGGAACTCAATCAGAGTTGGGTAGCAGACAGGAAGGATCATTCAGGGCTGCAGAGAGAAAGCATGCAGTCAAGAATAATGGCTGAGAATTGGCTGAATACAGCAACACAAAATAGCACCTCTATATGGTCAGTTTAGAGTGCTATTGGATTGGGAGGGGCACTTGAGTAGGCAGAGAAATATACCAGTATATCATTTGCCCTCCCAGTTGCCAAGTTTGCTCTTTCACAGCAATTGTTCTTACTGATGTATTGAGGGGCGAGTTAAGGGAAGCAATTGGTGGATGCTCCAGAGTTCATATCCCCTCCTACTGAGCATTGCCTGCAGGTGGGAAAACAATCACAAATCACTTTCTCTAACAAGGATAGAGAGGAACAGGGTGAGTGTGTTTGGGTGTGTGTGTGGTGTGTGTGATGTCTGAAACAGCACATCTGGACATCTGTCAAATTGCCCAACTAACAAGCTGAAAAGGCAGACTACAGAGGCCTGTCCTGCAATAGGACTATTTCTAAAGATGGGGCTAACATCAGCAGTGGGTTTCGCTTTTGTTTACCACTGGTTCGCCCCATGCGTGCCATCCATGCATGCGCCTGGCCTTCTGTGCACATGCTTTGCTTGTGCGTGCACCTTCCGTGCAAGCACCCAGCCTCAAAAACATGGTTAAATAGGATGCCATGGAACCAGGGTGGGTGGGTAGGCGTGGGTAGCCCACCCACGATCTTTGCTATCAGTTCACCCAAACTGGCTGAATACCACCTCTGGCTAATATTCTGATAAAACATATGAAGAACAGCTGCAGGAACAGGGTATGTCTAGTTTGATGAAAAGAATTATTAGGGGTGACATGAAAGCAGTGTTCCGATATTTGAAGGGCTGCCACAAAGAAGAAGACCTATTCTCCAAAACATCTGAAAGCAGGATAGGCAGAACAGATGGAAACTAATCAAGGAGAAGCCACTGAGAACTCAGGAGACATTTCCTGACAGCTAGAACAATTAACCAGTGGTATGTCTTGCCTCCAGAAGTTGTGGGTGCTCCAACACAGGAGGCTTCTAAGAACAAATTGGACAACTATTTGTCTGAAATGGTCTAGTGCTTTTCTGCTTCAGCAGAGATTTGGACCAGAAGGTCCCTTTCAATTCTGTTATTAATGAAGGAGAATATGTGTAGCTCAGGGTTGACATGAAGGGTCCTTGGTGCTCTCTGAGCTTGCTTGTTTTCTTGCGTATGTTTTATGACCCAAACTAGGTAACATCAGCAGTGCTAGTAAGGAGTTGCCCTATCGGTGTTGGTTTGGGATGATCTTAGAGGTCAAGTAAACAATACCCCAATCAAGGGTAAATGATACCCCCAATCAAGAAGCCAACAGCAAGCAGCCCAACCAAAGAATCTCTAAGACCATCCCCACCAACAATAACAGGGCAACCCACCAGAATATAAACTGACAGCAAACCACGCTCCTTACTAGCACTGATGATGTTACCTAGTTGGGTCATGAAACGTCTGCAATAAAACAAGCAAGGTCGGAGAGCACTACGAACCCTTCAATTCTGTTATTCCTTCATTCTATTAAGGTGTCACCTAGTAGTCATGAAACATCTGCAAGAAGTCAATCAAGCTCAGAGAGCACTAAGGATCTAAGTTAGGCATTCTATGACATCACAGAAACCATGTCTATGCCTATGCCTATGCCTATGCCTACGCCTACGCTTACGCCCCTGCCTGCCTGCCTGCCTGCCTGCCTGCCTGCCTGCCTGCCTGCCTGCCTGCCTGCCTGCCTGCCTGCCTGCCTGCCTGCCTACCTACCTACCTACCTACCTACCTACCTACCTACCTACCTACCTACCTACCTACCTACCTACCTACCTACCTATCTATCTATCTATCTATCTATCTATCTATCTATCTATCTACCTATCTATCTACCTAGTTCCTGTGATGTCACAGAATGCCTAGCTTAGATCCTTGGTGCTCTCTGGGGGATTCAAATAATTTAAGAATTGGTTTTCCGCCCTAATGATTTCTTCCAACATCTAGTTCTCCAACCTGCTCAGAAGGTTAACAACTGGTTCTCCTGAAGTGGTGCAAACTGGCTGAATCCCACCACTGTATATATGTGTGGCTGTGAAAGTTGGACCATAAGAAAGGCCGAATGCCAAAGAATGGAGGCCTTGGAACTCTGGTTCCAAGGGGAAGACTCCTGCAACTCCCTTGGACTGCAAGACGATCAAACTGGTCAGTCCTAGAGGAGATTACCCTGACTGCTCTTTAGAAGGCCAGTTTCTGAAGAAGAGACTCAAATGCTTTGGCCACCTAATGAGAAGGAAGGACTCCCTGGAGAAGAGCCTAATGCTGGGAAGGATTGAGGGCAAAAGATGAAGGGGACGGCAGAGAATGTGGTGGCTGGATGGAGTCACTGAAGCAGCAAGCGTGAGCTTAAATGGACTCCAGAGGATGGTGGAGGACAGGAAGGCCTGGAGAAACGTTGTCCATGGGGTCATGATGGGTTGGAGATGACTTCGCAACTAACAACAACAATTCCACTGCCATAAACACGTTCCAAAAAAGACACAGGGAGAATGCCTTTCTTCCTTTCGTTTGACAAAGGTTGTGCAATTAAGCCTTTTAGCTGGAGGCTTTGTGCTTTTCTGAACACAGCTTCTCCCCCACCTCAGGCATGAGAGGGAACATGAAAAGGTCAGACTGTGAAATGTGGAGAGGAGGAGGACAGGGCCTCTTAAAAATATTTGGTGGTCTGAGGGGAATAAGGGGGAAAATGCTTTCTATGCTTCGACCACACAACCTTTAAGTTCCAAATGATTGCAGCAGCTAAGGAAAACTGGAAGATGGAGATGTGTTGGTGTTACATATGTTTTTAAAAAGCAGAATCCCCCCACCCCAGCCTCTCCAGCCCATTCTTGTGTGAAAGTTACATTTCTTGTTGAGAACTTAAAAGCTACTGTGACATCCACATGTGCCAGAGAAAGAGAGTGCAAGAATGCAAAAGAGAGAGGGGGGGGGGAGGGAAAGTTTGTTTGCTTCTGCTGGAATCTGAAGAATTCCTGACTTCACAGGGTCAGCCTTTCCCCTTGATATCCCCTGTTCGAAAAGAGACCTGTTCAGCTCTGCGTTAATCCTCTGAAGCAACGGGAGGCTGACATGTTAAAAAAAAAAAAAGAAGACTAAGAAGGAAGTTCCACCAGCTAAAATAAACGGAGTGAAACATCAGCCTGCTTGACGTTCAAGACAGACGCATAGTTTTAACACATGTCGCTGTAATTTAGATCGCTTCTTTACAAGAGGAGTGTTTTAAAGCTTTGCATATTTAAACATTTTAGCTTAGAGCTTTATTCTCCGTGGATTTCCCCACCTCCACCCCCAAATGCTCAAACAGACACCAAAAAAGCAGTATATAACCAGGGGTGGGCTTCAAAAATTTCAGCAACAAATTCTATGCCCAGTTGCTGACTGGGTGTGGCTATGGTGGGTGTGGCCCTAGTGGGTGTGACCCAGGGGTGGGTTCCTGCCAGTTCTAACCTCTTCTATAGAAGAGGTTCCAACAAATCTACAGTGCCATTTACAACCAATTCCAGCTCCCTCCCTCCGCCCGTCCGGACATCATCAAGATGAAGAGCGAGAGGAGGAATTCTGGGAGTTGAAGTCCACAAGTTTTAAAGCTGTCAAGTTTGAACACCCCTGGGGTTTTTTCCCCCCTAAAGGGTTAGGGGTGAAAGGGTCTTGTAACTTGACAGCTTTAAGATTTGTGTGTTTCAAATGCCAGAGTTTCTGAGCCAACATTTTGGTTGCTAAGCAAGAGCGTTGTTAAGTGAGATTCACCACATTTTACAAATTGGCCACTCCCACCCAGTCACATGGCCAGCAAGCCACTCCCACAAAGCAGTCCACACCAACAGAAGAGGTTCTAAAATTTTTTGAAACCCACCACTGGTGTGGCCTAGTTGGCTTTGTTCACCACAGTGCGGGGTTAGGGGGTGGGATTGCCTTGCCCAGGCTCTGGAGGCTTTTCTCAAGCCACTGGGAGGGCAAAAACTACTTCCCACAGGCTCCGGAGGCTGGTTTCCTGCATTCCAGAACTTCTGGGAGGCCCATTTTTCCCCCTCCCCAAGCCTCTGCGCAGGCCCTGGAATTCTTCATATCCAAAACGGGTCACATGGAACTCCTAGGAGGGGTGGGGCAGGATGGGAAGGGAGGAGTAGGGAAGATTGAGCCAGCCAGGGGTGGGATTTGGAAGTTCTCCAAACTGGCCATAATGTTATGTTCCCGGGATCTGAACTGAAAGTCCCATTTATTTCCCAATACCAGTAATATCCTTTCCTATATGTTCCACATGATTAAACGACACACCAAGGGATCAATGTAAGGGAAATTCAGGATTCAACCTGCCCACGGTTGAATCTATAGAAATAAAAAAGGGGAAGAGACTTTGATTGTTTGATCATTGTGTCCACACTTGAAATATTGCATCCAGGTTTGGTCGTCATGATATATCAAAAAGATGGTACTCTGGAAAGAGTGTAGGGAAGAGCAACAAAGTTGATCAGGAGGCTGGAGGCTAAAATATCTGAAGAAGAGTTGCTGGAACTGGGTATGTGTAGTTTAATGAAAATAAGAACCACAGGTGACATGATAGCAGTCTTCCAATATCTCAGGAGTTGCCACAAAGAAGAGGGAGCCAACCTATTCCCCAAAGTAGCTGAAGGCAGGACAGGAAGCAATGGGTGGGAACTAATCAACAAGAGAAGGAACCTAGAACTTAGAATAAATTTCCTGACAGTGAAAGCTATTAATCAGTGGAATGTCTTGCCTCCAGAAGTTGTGAATGCTCCAACTGGAAGTGTTTAAGAAGACATTGGACAGCCACTTGTCTGGAATGGTATAGGGTCTCCCGTTTGGGTAATGGGTTGGACTAGAAGACCTCCAAAGTCCCTTCCATCTCAGTTGTTCTGTTATTCTGATTGCCTTTCCAAAGATCTTCAAGGATGGAGGCCCTTCCAATTTGTTATTCTGTATTTAGCTGGATCCACCATCTCAACTCTTTTGATCTCCTTCTGTAAATGCTCCAGCAAGAGAACAATCATTTAAACACCCTACTAGTCATATATCCTTATATCCTTATTTATTTTGACATGAAGAACATTAAGGATGTAGAACTTTCCTAGTATTTTCCCAGCAAGCTCTTTCTCTGACCCTCTATTTTATCTCCTAACACTGAAGAAGTTATCTTTAAAACACACACACACACACACACACACACACACACACACACACACACACACACCAGTTTCCACCCTGTGGGGAAGCAAGATTTTATTGCTATTGAATTGCCCCAACAAATTAAGAAAAAAAACCTTAGTAGGTTCAGCCTCTATAATAGAGACAATCAGGCAGGATTTTCAGCTGGGTACTCCAGACAGCTTATTTTAATACTTTGTATATAATAAATCTTTATTAGCAATTAGAGGTCACCGAGTTAATGACATGTTCAAGGTATAAGTTGAAATTGCCATTCATCTTGAATTTATGCCAGGTTATAAACACTGCACAGGCTTCAAGCGATTTTGTTCGGTTGCTGAAATGTAGAAGCTGGAGTCATCCATAATTATGCTGGTATGAACTAAGCGGTGACTTCAGAGAGTGGCCATTGGAAGATGGATAATAAAATACCAAATGTATCCTCAGAAAATGGTGGTTCCAGAATAGCTTTTGGCTGTCTTCAAAAGCTCAAATCAAGCCAAAATGTTACCAGCTGATGAAAAAAAAAAGATGGATAGAAATAGAATGGAATGGAATGGAATAGAATAGAATATGGATTAGGAATAGAGTAGAATAGAGTAGAATAGAGTAGAATAGAATAGAGAGTAGAATAGAATAGTAGAGTAGACTAGATTAGACTAGACTAGAATAGAATAGAATATGGATTAGGAATAGAATAGAATAGAGAGTAGAATAGAATAGTAGAGTAGAATAGAATAAAATAGACTAGACTAGACTAGACTAGACTAGACTAGAATACAGAATGGAATGGAATACCCCACAATATTTGTTTCCAGAGAGTAAGTCATCTGTGTACAAAGTTTGGTTGAAATTGCTTGAGGCATTTCAGAGTTATGCTGGCACAAACACATACACACACAAGCACACAAACACACACACACACACACACACACACACAGAGAGAGAGAGAGAGAGAGAGAGAGTTCAACCAAATTGCCAAGCTCGGAGCTGGAGCCAACAGCCTAACTACCAAGCCGACCTACTATATTTTTAATTTTCCCAGCCTCTGCCTTTCTTTTGATCCGTGCATCATCAATGCGTTGGAAATATTTTGCTGCTTATCTCTCTCCTTCGCCTTGGAGACCAGCTCGCTCACAAAGCCATTTGAATAAAATATCTTGTTTATCTCCGGGAAGGCCGCCTCTAGGAATAAAACTTAATGGAAGGCATCAATAATCAGAAAGAGAGGGGCGAAAATGTGTGTGCCTCGACATGTGCGTATGACACTGTGCGTATTTCCCCATCCCTCTCGATAGACAGATAGATCGCGGGGACGCTATTCCGGCATCTCTCTATAATTGAAAGGAAATCGCCACAGTAATGAAATCACCACTCACAGATGACAAATCAATTCATTTATGACACTTTGCTCTCATTGCCAAGCCATTTTGCTACTCAATGGAAGCTACTTAAATGAATAAAAAAAAAATTGGTTAAAGTGCTTTATACCAAATAAGGGTGTTGGGTAGAGGTGAGCTTGAGCGATTAAAGGAAAACAAAACAAATAAAGGCTGTGATTTTTTTTTCCAGGGGAAAGACCTGCTTTTCGGAAAGATATAGTACTACTATCAGAAACAGTCACATATCTTACTAGCTGTGCTTCATGACAAAACTGTGTGATCGGGCTGTGCAGAAGAAATTCAGTTCACAATCCATTGGCTCAATGGTGGTTGGCGATTGAAACTCATAAGGGAATATTGCTCCCACCGCCTTGAGTCAGGAAGCAGTTCCATAGGTGGAAGCCGTAGACATTTTGGTGAGGTACTGACGTTTAGTACTGTAAGGAGGCCCGGACTATTCCTGAGTGAAGGAGTGGAACATCTGCCAGTTTGAACCAAGGTAATGGAATGTGAGGCAACTGGCAGTTGGAACAGAGTTCTTTTCAGGTGAGGAGGGGGAGTAGAACTCCTTAGCATCGGAGCGTGTTAATTATTGTATAAGAGATACTAATGATCTGATGGTCATTTCAAAAAATACTTTCTTAGTGAGCACGTAGAAGCCAATAGGAACATATGTGCCAAATTTGAAGTTTGTAGGCTTTACAGTTCTGGAGATTTCGTGATGAGTGAGTGGTATTTGGCTTTTATATATATAGATTGCAGATTGCAGGTGGTCTGGGAAGGGGACTCATTTGCCCTTTACTTGCACAGGGATTCAAATCACAGGCTATTCTTAGCGGTGTATTTGTGGTTTAGCTTGCTTAAAAAAATAATGTGATTCAGTCGCAAAAAGTATAACTTTGATCACATCCCGTCTTGACCCCATTTCACTCAACTGGGAGTCAAGCAGCAATCCTCAACTTATAGCAGTTCACTTAGTGACCATTACTGCTGTGGCCTGCCAGCGGCCAGCGAAGCTGGCAGCAGACTCTGACAATGAGAAGGTTGGGGAGGGCCAGTCCTGGAGTCTGGGGAAGGCTCTGATGAGGGCTCTGCATCAGAGGCAGAGATGGAGCCAGGGCCCGCTGACAGTTATCAGCTGCCTTTGGAGTAGGACATAAGTGGGGCAGATGAACAGCTGGAGCCTGTTCCCAATGTGCACATGTGTAGAGCTGACAGGAGAAGAGAACAGTTAAGGAACTGTAAAGCCACAGGTGGACTGTGAATGGCCCCACCCATAGGGAATAAAGAGGAGCGAAAGGGGAATGGAGTTTGCAGGAGACAATTAGTTCAATTCATTAGAGTGAAGATCTGTTCCTGAAACAAAAATTCCCTTTTGCGACCTTCTGACAAGTCAATGGGGAAACCAGATTCACTTAACTAACCAAGTTGCTAACTCATCAACTGCAGTGATTTGCTTAACAATTATGATAAGAAAGGTAGTATGATGGGGCAAAACTCACTTAAGGCGAGCAAAGATGCTCTCAAAACTCACTTGTAAGTTGTAAATTGAAGACTACCTGTAACAGAGTAACAGAGTTGGAAGGGACCTTGGAGGTCTTCTAATCCAACCCCCTGCCCAAGCAGGAGATCTTATATACAATTCCAGACAAATGGTTGTCCAATCTCTTCTTCAAAACCTCCAATGATGGAGAACCCACAACCTCTGGAGGCAAATCATTCCATTGATTAATTAATTGTTCTCACTGTCAGGAAATTCCTCCTTAGTTCTAGGTTGCTTCTCTCCTTGACTAATTTCCATCCATTGCTTCTTGTCCTGCCTTGTGTATGATGAAAACAAATTGAGAGACTTTTACAAACAATTACAAACAATTCATCCTTTCTTCCCTCCTCACTCCTTAGAGCATTCTTGGATATGTATTCTGTGATGCTGCCTGATTTATTGAAGTAAAGAATCAATGAAGTTGTGATGTGTTGATTTTATCAATGGTGACATAGAAGCAATGACACAAGGTAAGTTATTCAGGAATTAACCAAAATGATCATCTTTTAGGGGAAGACTTTTTTTTGCCCCCACAATCGATCGTGGACTCTGCAGTCGCCTTGGGGAGGGACCTCCGCGGGACCCTCACTCTGTCAAGGACCTAGGAGTACTCATCTCAAACTATCTAAGCCCCAGAGTTCACTCTAACAGCATTGCCAAAAAGATATTAAGAGTTGTTAACCTAATTTTGTGAAGCTTCTTCTCCGGTAACATTGTACTGCAAACTAGAGCATACAAAACCTTTGCCAGACCAATTCTCGAATGCAGCTCATTTGCCTGGAACCCACACTGTATATCAGACATTAATACAATCGAGCAAGTCCAGAGGTTTTTCACGAGAAGAGTACTCTACTCTTCTACTCACAATATACCGTATTTATCGGCGTATAACACGCACCGGCGTATAACACGCATCCCCCATTTTAACACAAAAATTTGAGTAAAAAATTTTTTCATTAAAAATAAATGACTTGGAAGCTCGGAACTTAATGTTGGATTAAAATTTATAACATTAGAACATGAATTATAACATTAACTCCTCTTAAAAGGCAAATATGAAATGAAAAAACACCTCTTTGAGCAAAAAGTTATTTCCATTTTCTTCCTTATATAATATTTTCTGTTTCAACATAAAGTGCCTTCCTTCCTTCCCTCCCTCCCATCCCTTTCTTTATGTTTTCTTCATGCTTTCTTTTCTTTTTCCTCTGCTCTTTTTAAATCCCCCCCCCTTCTTCTCCTCCTCTACATTTAGGTTGGATTAGTTTGTACAACGGTCATCAAACTTCTGAAGTAAAAATAAATAAATAAATCATATTTAAGAAGAAGAAGAAAAAGGAAGACGTTTTTAGTTAAGTCAAACGTTTTAATAAAAGTTTCATCTTTTAAGATTTGTCCAACACATCCAATTGTAACCTTAACAGTAAAGAATATCACCCCAGCTGCTAAAGGTTCAACCAGTCTGAGAACCATTGAAAAGACAACAGTGCAAAATCCAAAAGACACAACTTCCTCACCGCCATTGCTTTGGTACCAAATCTTTGAGGAAGGGGCTCCAGAAAGAAGGACGAGGAGGAGGAGGAGGAGGAGGAGGGAACCAAAGAGAGGCTTTTACCGAGTCTGCGCCCCACAGCCAGGACCGTCCTTGCGCCTCCAGCCGCGTTTCTTCCCCGCAAAGCCCTTCGGGCAACCCGAGAGTTCCGCTTGACGCCAGAAGGGCTTTGCAGGAAGAAACGCGGCGTTTCTTCCTGCAAAGCCCTTCTGGCGTCAAGCGGAACTCTCGGGTTGCCCGAAGGGCTTTGCGGGGAAGAAACGCGGCTTGAGGGGCGCAAGGACAGTCCTGGCTGTGGGGCGCAGACTCGGTAAAAGCTCTCTTTAGTTCCCTCCTCCTCCCCCTCCTTCCACAGTCTGAGTGACGCTGCCGCCAGGCTGAGAGCTGCCGCTGAAACAAGTTTGGGAAGGTCCTTTGCGGGCGGCCAGTTCTAGCCGCCTGCAAAGGACTCCCCCACGTTTGCTTTGAAAGAAACCTCTGCGCGGGAGTTAGAAACCTCTGCGCGGGGGTTTCTTGCCATGTGCGCGGCCGCGCGGCCGCGCACCTTAGAGGGAACAGTGGACCCGGCGTATAACGCGCAGTATCGGCGTATAACACGCAGGCAGGGTTTAAGCTTCCAATTTTAGTTTTAAAACTGCGTGTTATACGCCGATAAATACGGTAATTCCTTATGCCATAAGGCTCAAAATTTTGGGTTTGGACAATCTGGAACTGTGCCACCTGCAGTATGATCTAAGCACAGTACACAAAATTGTCTGTTACAACATCTTACCTGTCAATGACTTCTTCAGCTTCAACCTCAATAATACCCAGGCAAACAATCAATGCAAACCCAAAGTAACCCATTACAAACTCGATTGCAGAAAATACAACTTCAGCAACAGAGTGGTCAATGCCTGGAATGCTCTACTTGACTCCATTGTTACAGCCTCAAACCTCCATAGCTTCAACCTTAAACTGTCTACTGTGGACCTCACCCCATTCCTAAGAGGTCCGTAAAGGGGGCATGCATAAGCACACCAGTGTGCCTACCGTCCCTGTCCTACTGTCCTCATTTATTTGTGATTTTGTGTTCATTTCTTTCTTTCATATCCATGTTTATATTTATACCTGCTGTCTTGCACATGTTTGACAAACTAATACATGCAAATAAATACAAATACAATATAAATAAAAACCCAACAAATTGCAAGAGGTTGAGTGAATAGGAAGGTGCAGCCCTGTTTTTATTCAAAGGAAGGATCCTTGAAGACATTTGGGGTTTTTCTTGAAGGGCGATGATTCAGAAGTTAGGACAGGTTTCTATCTTGTCAGTGCTTGAATGGTGATTAGCTGGGAATGTCAAGCATTGTTTATACTTTGGAATATATGGTGTAGGAAAACTGAAAGGAAGCGTTTAAAAACATTCTTCTTCCTAGATTTCTCAACACTTAAGTAAAGGGGCAGCCTTAGGTGCAAAATTTGTTTGTTTGTTGCATGGAAATAGAAACTGTCATTAATCTTACTTTTAAACGAGGCATTAGAAAACTTCACTCATGGGCTGCACCTTTCAAGAGAGCCTTTTCCTTTGATTTCCTTCCTACCCTACCACAGTGCCAACGATTTATTCTGCAGCTGCAAACATGGAAGCAGATGGGAAAGGGAGGGAGGGTGGGCATATTCATGAGGGCTCCTAATAGTAGGAATTTAACCTGAGCAATAGCATACTAAAAAGCAGAGGCATCACCCTGCCAACAAAAGTGTGTATAGTCAAGGCTGTGGTCAGTTCCAGAGGAGATCAACCCTGATAGCTCTTTAGAAGGCCAGATCCTGAAGATGAAACTCAAATGTGTTGGCCATCTAATGAGAAGGAAGAACTCACTGGAGAAGAGCCAAATGCTGGGAACGATTGAGGGCAAGAGAAGAAGGGGACGACAGAGAATGCGTTGGCTGGATGGAGTCACCGAAGTAGTTGGTGTGAGCTTAAATGGACTCCAGAGGATGGTAGAGGACAGGAAGGCCTGGAGGAACGTTGTCCATGGGGTCACGATGGGTGAGACACTACTTCACAACTAACAACAGCAAACCTGAGCAATAATTTATGTAGGACATTTGATAAAAGCAGGAAACTTTATTAAAGAAAATTGAACATGGGGATACACAATGCTTAGCCTCCAAGTAACTGCATTAACTGCCTGAAAGAGAGTCAGAGTCCAAATTTTCTCCATGTTTATATGGGAAGAAAGGCTAAGAAAAATGATTACATAATAGCATTCTAGTGGGAAGAGCAATAGCACTTAGACTTATATACGGCTTTACAGTTTTTTACAGCCCTCTCTAAGCAGTTTAAGAATCAGCCTTTTGCCGCCAACAATCTGAGTCCTCATTTTACTGACCTCAGAAGGATGGAAGGTTGAGTCACAAGCAGTAGCAGTAGCACGTAGACTTATATACCGTTTCACAGTGCCTGTTCTGACCCAGCCTTAGCAGAAGCAAGAAACAGACTCCTTGTCATGAAAAACCCCTCTTTATTTACCTCTTGTGAATTCATCCACTGAATAGTCCTTCAAGGAGTTAACTTCAGTAACAGACCTTATCAGTTCCTTGGGATAATTGCAAGGCTATGAACTCCCAAGCAAAAGGCTGCAAATTAAATTCTGGCAAGCAGTCTTTGTGGCACGAAATACAGTGAGCAAAATCTTCAGAAATATGAATTGTTGTCTCCTACAACAACTACTTTATTTATTCCCCCGCCTATTTATTCCCCAGCCAGGGAGGAGGCATTCAATACCCCTGTGTGCTTTGCTTCCCGATTTGACTCCTTGTCCTCCATTATTCACCTCTCCTAACTGCTCTGCACATACTTGCATCTGGAACAGGCCCCAGCTGTTCTTCCTCCTCACTCATATCAACCTCCAAAGGCAGCTGCCTCTCTGGTGGCTGGGAAATGTCGGACTGCCCTGGCTTTATCTCTGTGTTAGGCACAGTATCCATCAGAGCATTCCCAAGACTCCAGAACTAGCCCAAGTTCCTCCCCAACCTCCTCATCATCCGAGTCTTACAGCCCTCTCTACAACAGTGCCTTACAGCCCTCTCCAAGTTGTTTACAGAGTCAGCCTATTGCCCCCAACAATCTGGGTACTCATTTTATCCACTTAGGAAGTGTGGAAGGCTGGGTCAACCTTGAGATGGTCAGGATCGAACTCCTGGAAGTGGGCAGAGTTTCCCTGCAGTACTGCATTTTAACCACTACTTCACCTTGGCTCTTGGGTTCTAGTACCCAAAGAATGGGCAGCGTGACAGACAAAGAGGTGGCACATATTAAATTATTAACTAATGAAGGAGACTAGGTGACATCATCAGTGCTAATGGCTACTTTGGGTAATGAAAGGTCTGCAAGAAAACAACCAAGCTCAGAGTGCACCAGGCCACACAATTCTTAATTCCCGAAGGGTCAGTAGATTGGGAAGTGCAGAATGGGCAATGCTATTGAAGTCCTATTTCTCACAGAAACCCTTGGTGTGCTCTTCAACCAGACCTGCTTTTCATAAGACAGCTTACTGATCTTCTTTGGTTTGAGGCAGCAGATTGGAACTAGCAGACTAAAAACATCTGTAGATGCAGCCCAGGGGTGGGTTCCTGCCAGTTCTAACCTCTTCTATAGAAGAGGTGCCACAAATCTACAGTGCCATTTAGAACCGGTTCCAGCTCCCTCCCCCCGCCCGTCTGCACATCATCAAGATGAAGAGCAAGAGGAGGAATTTTGGGAGTTGAAGTCCACAAGTCTTAAAGCTGCCAAGTTTAGGGGTTTTTTTCTAAAGGGTTAGGGGTGCAAGGGTCTTGTAACTTGACAGCTTTAAGACTTGCACACTTCAAAGCCAGAGTTTTTGGGCCAACATGACTGGAGGAGGAATTCTGGGAGTTGAAGTCCACAAGTCTTAAAGCTGTCAAGTTTGAACACCCCTGGGGTTTTTTTTCTAAAGGATTAGGGGTGCAAGGTTCTTGTAACTTGACAGCTTTAAGACTTTCATGCTTCAAATGCCAGAGTTTCTGAGCCAACATTTTGGTTGATAAGCAAGAGCGTTGTTAAGGGAGTTTCACCACATTTTACAAGTTGCCCACGCCCACCCAGTCACATGACTGCTAAGCCACTCCCACTCGGTCACATGGCTGGCAAGCCACTCCCACCCAGTCACATGGCCGGCAAGCCACTCCTACCCAGTCACATGGCCGACAATCCACTCCCACAAAGCAGGCCACACCTACAGAAGAGGTTCTAAAAAAAAATTTGAAATCCACCACTGATGCAGTCCTAGATAGAATCAAGATCACGTGAAGTGTTAATACCAGTTTATAAGGTCTTCGTAAGACCAGTCTTGGAATGTTGCACTCGGGTTTTTTTTAATTGACTTATTTATTAGATATTTCTTAAATCTTTTTTAGAAGTTTTTAATTAGATAAACATTAAAAACATTGGACATAGTGTGACATTTCTGGCATAAACAATTCCATATAGTGATTAGCTCTTACAACAATTACATTTTATACCCATTACATACAGTAGGTGTGTGTAGTCAGTCAGATTACCTGTCCGTTGATTCTTTCTTATATATAATTACTAATCATACAAACACACATCCAATTCCTACCTATCACACATTCTCACTACCATATTTTCCAATTCTTAACTTGTTTGTGTTTTTCTTTCCCTCATTTCTAACCATCAGTACCATTTGTCCCAGATTTCGTGGTGTTCCGTCTCACCCTTGCCTTTGAGCTCTAGAGTCAGTCTGTCCATTTCTACACACACCAGTATCTTATTTATTATTTCTTGTTCCAAGGGAGTCTCTTTATTTTTCCATTTTTGTGCAAAAACCAGTCTTGCTGCCTTTAAAATATACAGCATTAAATATAGCCCACCTTTGCCATGTTTTTCTTTTTTGATCCCTAGTAGAAATAATTCTGGTCTCAACTCCATCTTTTGATTCAGCATCTCTTCCAAATACTTTCTTATCTGGACTCAGCTTTGGAAGCCACAATACAAAAAGATATTGAGATTCTGGAAAGAGTGCAGAGAAGAGCAACAAAGATGATTAGAGAACTGAAGGCTAAAACATATAAAGAACAGTTGCTGGAATTATGTCTAGTTTAATGAGAACACCTGAGGGGCTGCCATAAAGAAGAGGGGGGTCAAACTATTCTCCAAAGCACCTGAAGGCGAGATAAGAAATCATGGATGAAAACTAATCAAGGAGAGAAGCAACCTAAAAACTAAGGAGAAATCTCCTGACAGTAAGAACAATTAACAAGTGGAACAGCTTGCCTCCAGAAGTTGTGGGAATTCCAACAGTGGGATTTTTAAAGAAGAGATTGGACAACCATTTATCTAAAATGGTCTAGGGTTTCTGGCCTGAGCAGGAGGCTGGACTAGAAGATCTCCAAGGTCCCTTCTGGCAATATTCTGCTCTATTCTAATCTATTCTCAAGCAACTGTGATAGGGCTGGATTCCAAAGTCACATAAATGAAAGAATCAGAACAGAGCAATAACTCTTCTTCTCAAATCAAGTGTGGGTGCTAGGCTGATTGAAACAGCTCTTCATTTCCAAAGTAGTACTCAGATTCTGCTTAAATATTGAGTACTTAAATTTTAAAGCTCATGGTTACTGAAGTAGCCCTGCATTACTTTTAATTAGTAGATTGAATTATCCAAGTTATAGAAAAATAGAGAGGGAACATGGAATATATCTACAATGGGAAATTATTGTGATTTTAAGATAGAACCACAAGATCGGGGCGTGTAAGGATGTATACGGTAATTATATAA
Source organism: Thamnophis sirtalis (assembly GCF_051295495.1). Taxonomy (NCBI): domain Eukaryota; kingdom Metazoa; phylum Chordata; class Lepidosauria; order Squamata; family Natricidae; genus Thamnophis; species Thamnophis sirtalis. The sequence goes on from NW_028261395.1 coordinate 32,149,579, forward strand.
AGATAATGATGAGAATAGCTAGGAATTGTAACCAGGTCTACATCTCGACCAAAATTAGGCTGGGGAGGGGCGTTAAAAGTACAATGACTGTATATGCATACTTTTTTGTTCCATTTTTTTTCCCAAGAAAGGATGTTAAAATGAAATATGTATATCGAAAAGAAACTCTAAATGCCATCAACATAAAACGGAGCTTGCTCAGTAGCTGAAATATACCAAGTAAATTATAAGAGTGGGAAGAAAAGAAGAGAGGCAAGGGAAGAAGAAAGGAATAGGAGAGAAGGCAAGGAGGGGGGGAAGTGGAGGAGAGAAAGGAGGAGTGGAAAGGGGGGAGAGGAGAAGGAGAGAGGAAGGGGAAGTAGAGTAGGGAAGGATGACAGAGGGAAGAAAGGAGGTAGGGAGGGGGAGGAGAGAGAGGGAGAAGAAAATGATGGATAATGATGGAGAGCAGAAGAGCTAAATAATTGTGTTTTGGGAGTTGATGGTAAGATGAATTGATGTAAACACTTAATAATACAAAATGATGTTGGCTATGTAATAGGATACATGTGACTATATGTTGTGAAAATGGAAAAATATTTTTTTTTACAAACATAATTAGTAGATTGAAACTCCATAATTAAATGTATGTGTTCATTTTGGATGCAGTTCCTGATCTATATGGATCAAATACAGAATACAGAATAGCAGACTTGGAAGGGACCTTGGATGTCTTCTAGTTCAGCAGACACCAACTTTTTTTTTATCCTCCATAAATTTTTTTATTTTTTGTTCTCTTACATAGCATTTTAAGTATACATTCACATAATTGTTATTCTTCTTTACATTTATCATTCTTATACATTTATTTATTTCATTTAATAGGTTATAATATACAGTTTGGGTTGCTTTATTTACCATCCCTTCCTCCTGTTGTAACACCACCTTATTTTCCCTTTCTTTTCTCCCTCCCTCCCTTCTCTACTTTCTTCCTTCTTCCTCTCCTTCCCCTTCCTTCTTCCCTTACCTTTCTCCTACTCCTACTCTTCCTCTTCCCCATCCTATCCTCCATCCTTCTCTTCCTCTCCCTTCCATCCTCCTCTCCTCACCTCTTTCTTCTTTCCCCCATCTTCCTTTCATTTTCTCCCCCTTTCTCTCTTTCTTTTCTATTATTGTAGGTGTCTCTTTCAGATCTCAGTTTATCTTTCCTTGGTATGGTATTTCCGCAAACCCAAATATAATTTGATATCATTTCTTATTCCCTTACCTTCACTAATCTATCCTAACTATATTTCCCCCCTTTAATATCTTGCTTTTGGATATATACTTATACATTTAATATTTTCTTTTCTGTTTTCCCCTCCCCCCCTTTTCCTCACCTGAGTTCTATATCTTCTCCCTATTTTCTTTTCTAGTTTCCTTTCTCTAGCCAATCATAAAATCTTCCCCATGTCTTGAAGTACTCTGATTCCTCTTTATCCTTTATTTTCATTGTCAACCTATTCATCTCTGCACAATCTAATATCTTTTTTATTATCTCTTCATCTGTTGGTAGCTTATTTGATTTCCAATTTTGGGCAATTACAATTCTTGCTGCTGTAGCTAAATGTATAATTAAATAAATATCCTCTTTCTTGAATTTCTCTGGAGTAATACCTTTTAAAAATATCTCTGGTCTAAATTCTATTTTTTGTTTTAACATTTTCTTTAACCATACTCTTATCTTAGTCCAATATTCCCTTTCTTCTGCACATGTCCATCACATATTATAATAGGAGCCTATTGCTTATTGACACTTCCGGGATTTCACTGATTTGTCTTTAAACATCTTTGCTAATTTACCCAGTGACATGTGCCATCTATAAAATATTTTGTATACGTTTTCTTTGTAGGCTGTTGACATGGTTAATTTATAGTTCCTTTCCCATAGTTGTTGCCACTTTTCTAGCGCAATTGTGTGGTCAAAATTCTTTGCCCAAGTTAACATTGTATTTTTAACCACTTCTTCTTCTAAGCTAGTTCTTAATAAATAGCTACACAGTTTCTTAATTATTTTTTCTTCTGTTCCCAAAAATATCTTATCCAACTCCGAACTTCCTAAGTTAAAACTGTATTCCCTTTTATCTTTTTCATATCTTGACTGTTTTTGCAATTGTGAACCATCCCATATCAATCCTTGTTTTTCTAATTCTTGTTTTTTGTTTTAATTCCCTCTTTTCTGTTAAAATATCTTTGTATCTAATGATATTTTTCATACTACTGATATTTGGATGTGTCAATGCTTCCATTGTTGAAAGTCACACTGGTATTAGAGATCATATTAATGGTCCGCGAGATTTAAAATTATGAATTTAGTGGTCCCTGAGGTCCAAAAGGTTGAGGACTTCTGTTCTGGTCCAACCCCCTGCTTAAGAAGGAGACCCTACACCATTCCAAAGAAGTGGATTTCCAGGCTCTTCTTGAAAATCTTGAATAAGAGAGACCCACAACTTCTGAAGAAAAGCTGTTACATCAGATAAATGTTCTCTGTGTCAGGAAATTTCTCCTTAGTTCTAAGTTGGATTTCTTTTTAAAGTTCTTCTACCCATTAATTCTTGTCCTTCCCTCAGGTTCTTTGGAGAATAGGTCAACCCCCTCTTCTCTGTCACAGCCTCTCAAATATTGCAAGGCTGCTCTCAATATAAATTGTCTGTTTGCTCACACCGTATTTATAAATCCTTCTCAGAACTGATATCTGGCTTTTCTCTCCATCTAAACCATCACATGCCATGAATCCAAGAAGAAGAGTTGGTGGGTTTTGTTTTTGTTTTGGGAGTGTTCTAGAGAAAAATTGTTTGCAGGAACTTTTAATGATGCTTTATGAAGGATGTTCCACATTAACATCTGGATTATAATTGCTCTTTTTATACCAAAGTTACACTTGTGGAGTGGCAGTTTTTAACTTGGTATGCTTAAAAATATTTTATCAAAGTACTGAGAAAGTAGGTATTATAACTAACTAACTAACTAACTAACTAACTAACTAACTAACTAACTAACAAGCTAGCTAGCTAGCTAACATACATACATACATACATACATACATACATACATACATACATACGGAATATAAGATGCACTCCCCCCGCCCAAGAGGGTTAAAATTTGGTTGCATCTTATACACTGAATGTAGCCAAAAACACAAGGCACGGAAGAAGCGATGGTCTGTGGCAATCCCTGCAGCCTGGAACAGCTGATTGGGGGTATTCTGGCAGTCCAATCCACCCACCAATCAGCTGCTCATGCTGAGTCAGGCTGCAATAATGAGCTGAAGCTTACCTGGTCGTTCGCTATTTGCCACAAGGATGTGCCAGAGTTTGCAGCAGCAATCACATTAGGAAAGCACACACAAGTAACTGATTCAACAGGATTCAATAACTTCTTTTTATATATAATCTAACACATTAAGTAAATATACAATACCAAAAGTGGTAGTTCAGCAGACGAGAGAAGTTCCACTTTCAGTTTTAGTTTCAGATATCAGCAAAGCATGCAGCTTTATTACAGAACAAGCCACGCCCTGGCTCCTTGCTGTCTCCTTCCTTGTTGCTCACACAGCAACTACTGTTTGTTTCCAAAACGCCCTCAATTCTCTCACACACTGACAGGACGCTAGCCAGATGAATAAAGTGGATGCTTGTAGGCAGAGGCAGAGGTTTTTTTTTCTTATTTTCCTTCTCAAAAACTAAGGTGCATCTTATACTCTGAAGCATCTTATACTCCAAAAAATATGGTAACTAACAACTAATGTGACCACCAGTTTTGCAAAATGTTGAAGGGAAACTTATTTTTTTCTCCCATTCAGATTTCACATTGAATCAATGCTTGTATGGCTTTCATTTGTCCCCTAATCATTTAAAAAGGGAAGACTTTGAATCTTCAAAGTCCTTGGAGAAATATTTACAGTACAAAAAAAGCAGCCAGGAGTCCTGAACTGACTTTAGCCCATGAGAAAATTATCTCAAACTAGTCAGTCTAGTTTTGACTCTGAAGAAGATGTGGCCTGCTCCACTTGACACAACTCTTGAAAGAAATTGCCCTTAACAAGAAAATTATGATGACTGTGTAAGATATAATTAACCTGTGGAATTCATTCTCACACGTTATGTGGATGACCATTCACTTGGATGACTTTCAAAGAGGATTAGTGGCCCACAGATATATGAAAGGTTCTTTGTCTTGAAGAGACAGAATTATTTGGGGACATGTCTACGGAGATTCTTTTTTCCCTTAAGTTTTTTATTTTATTTTTTACAAATATATCAAATCAATGCGTGAATAGTGTGGTACCTGGGTAACATAAATTCTAATACAAATAAAACTAATAAAGTTAATCATAATTATTATATTCAATCAACTTACATTTTTCTGATAATAATACTCATTTATATTACGTTGCAATTTATAGTTATTCAATTATTCCATGTTTTCTTTTGTTGCTATTTTTATTTTATTATATAAAATGTATACCTTAATATTCCCTTTGTCTTATATCTATAGCCATAGCACTTATCACTTAGACTTATATACCACTTCACGGTGCTTTTGCAGCTCTCTCTAAGCAGTTTACAGAATCAGCCTGTTGTCCCCAACAATCTGGATTTCATTTTACCCACCTTGGAAGGATGGAAGGCTGAGTCAACCTTGAGCGGGTGAGATTTGAACTGCCAAACTGCAGCTAGCAGTCAAGCTGAAATAACCTGCAGTGCTGCACTCTAACCACTGTGCCACCTCAGCTCTATCATTTATTCTAGCTTTAGTCCTGTCACCCTTTATTAAAAGGCTTTTTTCTTTTTATCCTATCTAATTTCTAATCATGTCACCCACCTAAAATTTAAAAAAAAGATAGGGGCGGAGGGAGAGAGAGAGAAGGAAAAACAAATCAGAACAACAACAAAAAAGAAAAAAATATCTATCCATCGTCTCTTGCCCACTTCAGTAATTTAATTGCTATGCTTTAAGGGAAAAGAAAAGGAAGAGTGGAGATTCTCAGTCATCCAGGTTATGGCTGTCCCAAAGATGCTTTTTCAAGAAGCAACTGGACTTCCTTTGCTTTTCCTTGAAGATGTTCCACTTCTCATCCAAGAAGTTTCTTCAGTTCAGCTTCTTCAGAACTGAAGAAGCTTCTTGGATGAAAAGTGAAATGTCTTCAAGGATGAACAAGGAGAGTCCAGTTGCTTCTTGAAAAAGCACCTTTGAGATGTTAATTGTGGGCAGTATCCAGAGAACCAATGACGCAGAAGAATATATCATTTCCCGTTTAAGAGCTTAGGGGCATCTGGTTGTCCACCAGTTAGAGATAAAGAAGCTTCTAGGATGAGAAGTGAAACGTTTTCAAAGAAAAAAATTGAGAAAGCCCAGCTGCCCTTTGGAAAAGCACCTTTGGTACAGCTATGAACTTGGATGAATCAGTTGTTCTGACCGAGGCTTCCCAAGAGCATGAAGCAAACTGCCTGTCCCGACAAAAAACCCTTTTATTAATTTACTGTGAATTCTGCCATTCACATACAGCAAAGTCTTTCAAGGGAGGATTTACTGTCGCAGACCTTATCTAGCATAGAAAGCTGACAGGCCAATATCTGCAAAACTTGGCAAGGCATTTCGGAGAATCATGAACCAATTAAGTGAACTAATTGTCTTCTGCAAACTCCACTCCCCTTTCGCTCCTCTTTTATTTCCTCTGGGAGGGGCCATTCATCATCCACCTGTGGCCTCACTCCCAAGTCGAACCCTGTTCTTCAGCTGTTCCCTTCATCTAGCAACTCAGCGCATGCGCACATTGGGAACAGGCACCAGCTGTTCATCTGCCTCACTGATGTCTGACTCTGAAGGCATCTGATAGCTCGCATATGGCTCTGGCCCCCTCTCTGCCTCTGACACAGAGCCCTCATGAGAACCTTCCCCAGATTCCAGGACTAACTCATGTTCCTCCTCAACCTTCTCACTGCCCAAATCTGCTGCCAGTTCCGCCGGCTTTTGGCAGGCCACGACATTGGTGTTAATTGTTCTCACTGTCAGGAAATTTCTCCTTACTTCTAGGTTGCTTTTCTCCTTGATTAGTTTTCCATCCATTATTTCTTGTCTTGCCTTCTGGTGCTTTGGAAAATAAGTTGACTCCCCTCTTCTTTGTGGTTATGAGATTTTGTGATGAGAAGTTATGAGATTTGAATTTGGGACACCAGATACTTACCTCCTGCCCCCCCCCCCCCGGCTGACTAAAAAGAAAATTTGGAATTGAGAAAGGAGGATATGATTTCTGAAATCCCTTGCGTTCCATATTACCTCCTCTCGACAATACGATAAAATAAATGGAAAAAATAATATATATTTTTTGCTCACCGTTGTTTGCAGCGGGGATCAGAAAGGGAGGTGGCAAATCAGAATATAATGAGACAAGCGGCTCCGTGCTTGACAACCCAGCACATAAAACAAGTGTCAAAAATATTTGACAGCATGAAATGAGACTAAAATGCTCCCATTAATTGCTAGTCACTGCTATATTACCAGCCCCTTAATCCAAATCAATTATAGGGATTTGCACCAGTTGTGGGAATGAGGGGGGGAAAAAAAGAATAATAATAAAAATAAAAAGGAGGCTTTTGAAGACTGTCAGCTTCAGGGTGTCATTATTTAATGGTAGTGTGTCTAGTCAGGTTTTTTGATTGGAGCATTGTGAGTTTTGCAGACACCTCGTTTCGGGGTTGAAAGGGAAAATCAGCACAATCAGAATATTGTAAAGAGGCACTGACAGGTAGAGAGCTAAACAAGCCCGATTTGAATAAAAAAATATGTACTTCCCACCAAAGGTCTCCATTTTCCTCTGTTGAAAAAAAAAAAAAAGGAAAGGAAAGAAAAAGAAAAAGAAACACAACCCGGTTAAATGAAAGCTACCTAAGAATGCTGTCAAAACAGTGATAGAAAAATAAATAAATAAATTAGAGAGGCTAATTCTTCCCTCTAAAATGTTCCAATGTATATTACCGGCATCTTTTCTTTCGTACGTTGCAATAAGGAATCATCAAGACGGCTTTCTGCAGTGGTTTTGCCAAAGTTTTGGAGCATCTCTTCTTCTTCCTAGAGTATGTTCTGACCCAGCCTTAGCAGAAGCAAGAAACAGGCTCCTTGTCCCGAAAACCCCCTCTTTAGTTATCTCCTGTGGATTAATGGCATTCACACAGGCAATAGTCCTTCAAAGAGTTAACTGCAGTAACAGACCTTATCAGTTCCTTGCGATAATTGCCAGGCCATGAGCTCCCAGCTGCAAAGCTGCACATTAAGTTCTGGCAAGCAGACTCTGAGGCATGAAACAGGATGAGCCAAATCTTCAGAAATACAAACTGTTGCCTCCTACGACCACCACTCCCCTTTCCTTCTATTTATTCCTCAGCCAGGGAGAGCCATTCAACATCCACATGTGCCTTGCTTCCCGAGTCGACTCCTTGTCCTCCATTGTTCTCCTCTCCTAACAGCTCTGTGCATACGCGCATCTGGATCAGGCCCCAGCCCTTTTTCATCCCCATTTATCTCAGGCTTCAAAGGCAGCTGCCTCTCCAGTGGCTGGGAAATGAGGGACAGCCATGGCTCTATCTCTGCATTTGATGCAGAGCATCCACCAGAGCCTACCCCAGACTCCAGAGCTGACCCAAGTTCCTCCCCAACCTCCTCATCATCCGAGCCTGCTGCCAGCTCTGCTGGCAACTGGCAGGCTATAACAGCATATTTCTGCAAGTGGAGTGTCTGCTTTTTGGATCATTGAGTGCCACTTTGCATGGTCAGATGTGGCTCCAGGGCACAGGCCCATGGTATGCATATCTTTGTTGATGGTGTCTTGCCATCTCTGTTTTGGGCACCTGCAAGGTCACTGGCCATTCACTTCTAATTGGAAGGCAGTCTTGGCAATGATGGAAGGTGCTGCTCTCTGGATTTATCCATACCAGCAGCCTTCTCTCATCTTCTCTGTAATTGGTACAACACCAAAATGTTGTCAAATGTTGTGGGATGGTGCCCTACAAACATGCATGGCAGAGACCCAAAAATCAGCTGGCCGGCAGGAGGCACGTGTGCATGCATGGTGGAGCTGAGCTGGGCAACCACTTTCATGCCCTCAGAGAGGGCTTTGTGTGCCACCTGTGGCACATGTGGCATTGGTTCGCCATCATGGTCCTATACCATAAATAACACTCTGTGAGAATCAAGAAATATAGCCTATTGATCTGTTAGATTCAATAAGTCCTATGAATGATAGCAGGCTAGAAGAAAAAGATATGAACCAAAGTTTTCAGCTAGGATGATTTCAAAATTTACCAGAAATATGTGTAATCCTGCTGAGCTGTTGCTAATTGTGAAATATGGTTTTGTTTTGTTTTTTGCAAAATATGCACTTGTATGGATTCATTTAAAACAGGAAGAATGAAACTGTTGGAAATGAGGAATTGAAAGTATTGTACACAGGTGTTCACGGAAAGTGACAATGAGTGAAATTGTGAAGCACGTGTGTGGTTAGAAGAACAGTATAAAAGATAGGGTTCAAGATCAGCTCGGGGCCCCTTTGATTTATAGCAGTCCTTGTAGGACTTGCTATTTGTCATTGGCCCATTGCAATGACTTATTAATACAAGTGTATTACTGCTATTTTATTTTTTATATCTATTCATTTTTTATGTTCCAAATTATTAGAAAAAATAAAACTCTGATCTTAAAGTAAGAATTATCGCTTGTGTTGTTGCCTTTGTTTCCTACTGGAATTTTCCTATGACAACTTTAACAATTTTTCTTAGAATGTTGTAACCTTTACAGAATCCGGAATAACAGAGTTGGAAGGGATTTTGGAAATCTTCTATCTAGTCCAAACCCCTGCTCAAGCAGGAGAACTTATACCATTCTGGGAAAATGGCTATCCAACCTCTTACCAACCCTCAGTAATGGAGCAGCCACTGAAACGGAACAACTGAGATTCATAGGTTAAAATCCCATTTCACACAATATAGAATCAATGGGGGAAAGGTGGCACAATTGTGTATGTAAACAAATAAGAAACAAATGTGAAAAGGCAAACAGTACATTGGTGGTATTAAACATTAATTTATACACTGGTAGTGCTAAATAAATACTACAGGATAAACAATACACTGGGAATATTAAATGAACCAATGTGAGCTATTTACTTGAACCTGATATGTCACACAAAGAATGACGGTGTTTGCTTCACCTGAGTTTAATCTTTGATATGTTGCATGAACTCAGTTCGCTCACTTGGCTAAAGAAACATTCATTCATTCCCTTTATTTATAACACTATTAAGTACCAAGTGCTTCTTTGTGTAAACTGGGAGTAACTGCGTGCCTATGGATTTATTTCAGGCACTTTTATATCACTTCAGCTGAGCAAATCTAAGAGGCTTCTAAGTACAGTCAAACATATGGCGCACATCAAAATAAATAGCAAAGTCATGAATTATTCATTCCTTTTCTTTCATTTCACAAAGTCGTAATAAATAAAAGGGCCATATATCTCCCAGTGTAGGAGAAGAACAGGCAGAGCTGGCAGGGCAGAGTTAAGTGCATCATCAGTTTAGAATTGTTGCATTCCCACAAGCACTTCAAATCCAACTACTCCTGGAATTCTATTGACCCTGATCTGGTGCCAGTTTAGTGTTGAATTTTAATTGGCCAGATTCTTGTGTCTACACTTGAATAAATCTTCTACACCGCAACTGTAGAAAGGTTCCCGATCTAGAAATATATCACAGTCAATGGTACTGAAAAACACAGTGAGATCCAGTAGGACCAACACTCCATCTAAATCCTACCATAAATAATCTATGAGAAGGATCAATAGAGTTTCTGTCCTGAGATTAGTTCCGAATGGTTTCAAATAATCTGCTTCCTCTAGAGCAGGGGTGTCAAACACCAAGACCCTGGGGTCAGATCTGGCCCATGGGACCACTCTGGAAACAGCAAAGGACCGGCCCACAGTGCCTCTGCACCAGAGGTGGGTTCCTACCAGTTTGCACCTATTCGGTAGAACCAGTTCGTCAAATCTACCGAACCGGTTAGAAGAGGTTCCAGAAAGCAGGCCACACCTACAGAAGAGGTTCCAAAAATTTTTGAAGCCCACCACTGGTCCTTGGATATGATTATTCTACACTATCAGGCTCATATTTATAAAACTCAGTGCCTCTGTGAAAGGTAAGGATGACTACTGCATTTGTGGTGCAATCAGAACATTGCGTGTGTTGAAGTTGTTTTAACGCAAACCAACGATGCCTTTTAAAAAACAAGTTTACATCATATTCTTATGCATGCCAGTGCTGTGTGTGAGGTAATTTAAGGTGGTTCTGACAAATGTCATTGGCATCTTCATATCCGGTCACATGGGCGGCAAACCACTCCCATCTGGTCACATGGGCGGCAAGCCACTCCCACAAAGGAGACCACACCCACAGAGTAGGTTCGAACAATTTTTGAAACCCACCACTGCTCTGCCAGCAAAAACAGAGCTTGGGAGGACTGTGGGCAGTTCTCCTGAGCTCCATTTTCACTGACAGAGGGTTGCAGGAAGCCATCACAACCAAAAACAGAGCTTGGGAGCCCGTTTTCACTCGCAGAGCACTCGGGCCACCACAAGCGCCCCCTGACACGAGTGATGTCAAGCTGATCATGCCCACCCTGGCAGGCCCACCCTCACCCGCCAATGTCAAATACAACCCTGATGCGGCCCTCAATGAAATCAAGTTTGACACCCCTGTTTTACAGCATAAAGTAATTTCCACTTTAACTCTTTCTCAGTTGTCATAGCCCAAGAGTGACACAACTCAAGATGTTGAGGGAAAAGCTCCAGTAGATACTATGGAATGTCAGAGTCAGAAGACATAATACCAAGAAACTTCAATAAAATTGAAAGAGAGCTCCGTGGAATCTGAATGAGACAACTCACTGCGAAACAATTCAACAATTCTATTGAATTATTTGAAACAAACAGAAAATTATTTTAATTTTTGCCATTCACATTTCATTCTGTCCCTCCTTTTGCATCCTTTCTTTAATTATTCTATTCCATCATATCAGAGTTTGCAGCAGAAATCAAATCCAGAAAGCACACACACCTAACTGCTTCAGCAGGATTCATTAGCTTCTCTTTATATACAATATAACACATAAGTACATATACAACACCAACAGCTGGTTCACAGGCAGAGGAGAGAACAGTTTTGTTTCAGTTCAGAGTTGCAGACAGACCAAATTAATTTCCTTGCACAGACTCAGAGCTACAAAGGTAAGCCACACCCAGGCTCCGAGCCATCTGGCATGGCTCTCAGTCACCAAATAGATCCCATTGGCTGACCCAGTTGCCATGCCTATACATTGGCTGACCTTGTTACCATGTCTCTGCCAGTTCATGAACATTCTGACAGATATTAGTGTAATTAGTTGTCCTACAGTGAGCTGGCTGTGGCAAGTTGGCTGTGGCGAGCTGACCATGATGAATTGTCATAGAGCCCCCAGTAGAATAGTGAATCCTCTCTCTTCTCCTTGGAGTGGTTTTTCAGTGGCATTTGCCAATATCCTTTGGTTAAATCCAAAAAGGATAGATATGTAGCTCCACTTAGCCATCCAGATGCTCATCCACTCTACGCATTGAATACTCATTCAACTTTGCCATTCTGTTTATTTGGTTAAAAGTCTACACAATGCATACATCTCCATTCAGCTTTGGCACCATTTCCATTGGAGAATACCAGATGCTTATAGATAGTTCTATTATGTCTACTTGGAGAACCTTTTCTATCTCATTCTGTAATATTCCTTTTAACCATTCAGGAATTCTTATTCATCCAAAGCAGTCATATCTGGTTATATAGCAAACATATGTTTATATTGTTAACTATAACAAGTGACGATCGATCATGGGGAGTGATAAATGAGATGGATACTTAATTTTAATACATTTGTTCCAAGTAAGTAAGAAAGGGCTGGCTTGCATTTTGACCTCAGACCCACGCTTTCTCATTTTTGGCATCGTGGCGCTTAGATACAGATGTCCCTGTACAGTATATAAATATGTATGAGTGCATAATCTGGTGATCATTGTGATGGACTAGAAAGAATAGATGCAAGGTTTTCTGATGCTTCTTCATGCAAGAGTCATCAGTTCCCTTTTCTACTTGTAGTATCATGCTAGTAAAAAAATAAGAGAGAGAGTAATTTCCTGCAGAGAAGCTGCAGTGATGACCTTGGAGAAAATGTAGAGAGACCATTAATAAAATGTGTTCAGCCCTAGAAAACAAGGAGTTGGTAGAAGGAAACTTAAACCTCTTAATCGGGAGAAGAAAAACAAGGCTTCCAATATTTTGTTATTATAACAAATCTCAATAAAATTGATTTCTAGCAGTGATGTGCGGTGAGGATTATGGTTGGTGAGGCAAGAGTGCGGCAGCAGCAAGAAGCAATGTCCCCACCGCTGTGTCCAACAGGCCAGGCATCTCGTGTTTATGGCGGACATAAACACGAGATGCCTGGCCTGTTGGACACAGTGGCGAGAACGTCCCTGCCGCTGCCGTGCTCCGCCAACTCACCCCCCCGCCTCCTCCAACCCCACTGCTATGTCCAACAGGCCAGGAGTATCACATTTATGGCGGACATAAATGCGAGACGCCTGGCCTGTCGGACACAGCAGGGGGGGGGCAAGGCGGCAGCCAACAAAGAAAGGGAGGAGGAGGAGGAAAGGAGAGGGGAGCAGGACAGGGCTCCCAGTGGGAGGGAGAGGGCTGCCCCTCTCTTCTCACACAAACTCTCAAATTGAGAGAGAGTTTGTTTGAGTGAAGAAAGAAACACACGTACACACAGACACACACACACAAAAAAATTACTCACAATAAAAAAATACAAATTAAATTACAATAATTTTGAATTCCCCCCCCCCAATCCACATACCTTTTCCAGCTGTGGATTTCAACTCTCCTCTTGTCCCCCCACCATGATGAAAATGTAAAAAATTAAATAAAAAGGCAATTTAGGCACGATTTGCTGTCCCAGATCAGGAGGCAGAGAACCACGTGCCTCCTTTGTATAAGGAATTTTTCGCCTTTTAACCCTTGCTTAAGTCTGAGCAAGGGTTAAAAGGCGAAAAATTCCTTATGCAAAGGAGGCCCGCAGTTCTGTCGCCTCCTCCTGTGGTTAGCACTAAGCAGACTCAGAGTTATCCACTGTGATTCTGGAGTCTGGCAGCAACTACCTTAGCCTTTTTCCTTTTAATTATTCTTTTCTTTTCCTCATGACACTGATGAGGCCCCGCCTCCCCTGCCTCCCCTGACTGCACGTCCCTGATTTCTACTATTTCTCATAGTGTTTGTTTCTTGACATTGTAGCGCCAATTCCTACACAGCATCCTGAAATGCTAAAGGGGACAAAACTGTTCACACAAATTTGACGTATGACCACAATTGCTAAGCGTTCTGACCTAGGCTTCCTGAGACAGTTAAAAGCACACGCTTAGTCCCCAGACCCTTCTTTTTATTTCAACGGCTGTGAATTATGTTCACTCCCAGCCCATAATGAGTCACAAATAGTTTCTAAAGAGTCTGACAAAAGTCTGCCAAAGTCTTTCAGGATAAGGCTGATAAGCACCCACCTTTATCTCCCTTGAAACACTGCCAAAGACCTAATTGGCCATTAACTTTGCAAGGCCACACAGAGCACAGAGTCAAAACGGAGCTTCAGACTTTAAACCGACCAGTTTAATTGGGATTGGGAGTTCCATCAGAGATGCAGACACTGAGTTTTCCCCAATTTTATGGCTTTTTGGGTTATGGGCATTAAGTGAATCTGGCCTCCCCCATTGACTTCGCTGGAGGTCCATAGGGAAGATCACAAATAGTGAACTCATGACCCCAGGACACTGTAAGTATCATAAATACATTTTGGTACTCAAATTGTAGTCATGTGACTATGGGGATTCTGATGTCAGTTAGAGGCCTCGTTGTAAGTCACTTTTTTTCAGCAGCATCATAACTTCAAACAGTCATTACATGAATCGTTGAAAGTTGAGGACTACCTGAACAGTGGTCTGAATGCAGAATTCTGTAACATGGAAACAAAGATGATTTGAGCAAAAAAATCCCGACAACTTGGGTTCACGATTTATAGTATTTTTGTGCTGAGAGAAAGATTTAGAAGTTAACCAAAGGACACTGCTAGCCCCCTCCCCCTCCTTTGAATCTCTCTGTCTCTGTCTGTCTGTCTGTTTCTGTCTCTTTCTCTCTCTGTCTTTCTGTTTCTGTCTCTCTGTCTCTGTCTCTCTGTGTTTCTCTCTCTCTCTCTGTCTCTGTCTCTCTGTCTCTGTCTCTCTGTCTCCCTCTCTCTCTCTCTCTGTCTTTCTGTCTCTGTCTCTCTGTGTTTTTCTCTCTGTGTGTTTCTCTCTCTGTGTCTGTCTCTCTCTGTCTCTGTCTCTGTGTGTTTCTCTCTCTCTGTCTCTGTCTCTCTGTCTCTGTCTCTCTGTCTCCCTCTCTCTCTCTGTCTTTCTGTCTCTGTCTCTCTGTGTTTCTCTCTGTGTGTGTTTCTCTCTCTGTGTCTGTCTCTCTCTGTCTCTGTCTCTGTCTGTCTTTCTGTCTCTCTGTGTTTCTCTCTCTCTCTGTTTCTCTCTCTCTCTGTTTCTCTCTCTCTCTCTGTGTGTGTGTGTGTGTGTGTGTGTGTGTCTGTCTGTCTGTCTGTCTCTCCCTTCCTCCCCCCTCCCCCTCTCTCTTCCACAAATTATTTAGCCAAAGGGATTAAGGTCAAGACATCAAGTAGAAAACTGATGAAGATCTCTTCATTAAAGATGCTTACTACATACACATCCTGTAGAGCGAGAATAAAGGCCAAAATTACCCAGTGTTTTAGAAAAGAGGTTTTTCCATATGGTAAATGCAGGTTAATGAGAAGCAATAATATTTTGCAAATTGGGTGACTTGCAAATGGCTTAGAAAATAAGAGGTTTTTTTTTTAATGCACTCAGACTAACCTCTGGCTAACATTCTGAAAAAACATATGAAGGACAGTTGCAGGAACAGGGTTTGTCTAGTTTGATGAAAAGAAAGATTAGGTGTGACATGATAGCAATGTTCTGATATTTGAGGGGTTGCCACAAAGAAGAGGGTCAACCTACTCTTCAAAGCATCTGAAAGGAGGATAAGAAGCAACAGATGGAAACTAATCGAGGAGAAGCCACTTAGAACTGAGGAGAAATTTCATGACAGCTAGAACAATTAATCAGTGGAACAGCTTCCTCCAGAAGTTGCAAATGCTCCAACACTGGACGTTTTTAAGAAAATGTTGGATAACCATTTGTCTGAAGTGGTGTAGGGTTTCTTGCCTGAGCAGGGGGGTTGGGCTAGAAGACTTCCAAGGTCCCTTCCAACTCTGTTATTCTATTCTATTCTATTCTATTCTATTCTATTCTATTCTATTCTATTCTATTCTATTCTATTCTATTCTATTCTATTCTATTCTATTCTATTCTATTCTATTCTATTCCATTCCATTCCATTCCATTCCATTCCATTCCATTCCATTCCATTCCATTCCATTCCATTCCATTCTATTCTGTTTGAGACCCGATGCTGCCGTGGAGCAGGGTTGAGCTCCTGTCCTTTGCTCTAGCTCCTGCTGGGGACATGAAAAGACCCCCCAACTGGGCGTCCCTCAGGTAACGGTGATGTCATCAGCTAATTATTTCAGCCCGGAAGCACCTCGGTCAATGATGAAATCTAATCCCCCCCCCCCCAGGTTCTGTGGCCGTGCCTTGGGGGGATTATGTGACTGAGTGGGAGTTGCCAACTCCCCCCCCCCCCAACTTTTTAAAGTATTAAAACCTTTTTAAAGTATTACAAACCGGCAGGGAAAAATGCTTTAAAAATCTAAAAAAATAGCTTCCGACGATCGTGCGGCTCAGCTGTGAGTTGTGCGATCCTCGGAAGCTTTTAAAAACAACAACAACAACAAAAAAACACGGTTTGGCAGGACCAAGGACAATCATCCCTACCAGTTTGGCTGAACTGGGCCAAACCGGGAGGATTTCACCCCTCACCTTGGTGCTTCTGACACAAGCTCAATGCAATTTCTACATTCATTTCCCTGTTAGATTAGCTTGGCTAGGAAAAAGAGAGAGAGAAATTCTCTCAGTGAGTGCTAGTATTCATGCTCAGTGTTCCTGGAGCAGTTTTTAAATGATTTTACTCATATGTGGATGGACATCTGTAGAGGTGATGCTGGGTGACTTCTGCTTGCCCCCGTGGCACTTACTTGTAAGCTTTTTTTTCCAATCCCAGTGTTGTTGAACATCCACACGAGATTGCCTAGTGAGATCGTTCGAAGAGTTAAAATAAAGCCCCCTCAGGATGCTGAAGTTATGCAAATCTCTCTCTCTCCTTTTCACTGGACCCAGGTGAAGCAGTGAAGTTGCTGAATCAGTGCTTGGTTGCCTTAATGAACCTGAAGACTCATCTCAATAAGTTGGAGTCGCTATGCCCTCAGAGGAAAAGGAGGAAAGGAAACAAATGTATTTTATTTATTTATTTTCACACCCTTGTAGCAGTGGTGGGATTCAAATTTTTTTACCACTGGTTCTGTGGACGTGGCATGGCTTGGTGGGCATGGCAGGGGAAGGATACTGTAAAACAGTGTTGGCAAAACATTTTGGGCTGCTGTGCCAAAAGCGGGGGGAGCATAGGGGGGGTCATGCGCCAGCATGCCACACCCATAATGCTATGCATGCGCCGTCCCCAGTGCGTGTGCATGCATGCAATCAATGACACCCCTGCTTTTGCCGCAGTTTTTTTTGCCTTCCCCAGGCTCCAGAGGCTTTCTAGGAGCCTGGGGAGGGCGAAAACAGCCTCCCCCCCCCCCAGATGCTCTCTGGAGGCCTCAGGCTCAGGAATTTCTCTGAAGCATCCGGAGGGCAGAAGATGGACTTATGGGGAACCCAAAAGTTCGGGAATGGTGACCTCCAGTTTGTCTGTAGGGCTGATCTTCGACCTCTAGAGCCTTCAGGGTCCTTCAGGAGGCTTCCCTGAAGGTTCCAGAGGGCAAAAAATGGTCTTATGAGGAAACCGGAAGTCTGTTCCTGAACTTCCAGCTTGCCAGTAGGGTGGGTTTTTCGCAATTTGGAGGTTTCAGGGAAGCCTCCGGAGAGCGAAAAACAGCCTCAAAAGAAGGCTGAAGTCAGCTGGCCAGTGCACACATGCTGACCAGCTGACAGGGCATTGCCTCATGTGCCCTGACAAATGGCTCTGCGTGCCACCTGTGGCACACGTACCATAGGTTCGCCATCACGGCTGTAAAATCTCAATTCCCTCCCCACTCCAGGGGAAGGATACTGCAAAATCTCCATTCCTTCCTCATCTCATGGGAAGGATACTGTAAAACCTCCATTCCCATCCCACTCTAAGGCAAGGATACTGTAAAATCCCCATTCCCATCCCACTCCAGGGGAAGGATACTACAAAATCCCCATTCCCATCCCACTCCAGGGGAAGGATACTGTAAAATCCCCATTTTCTCCCAATCAGCTGGGACTCAGGAGGGAGAGAATAGACAGGGTGGGGCCAGTCAGAGGTGGTATTTACCAGTTCTCTGGACTACTCAACTTTCCCGCTACCGATTCTCCAGAACTGGTTAGAACCTGCTGAATTTCACCTCTGGCTTGCAAGCTGCTCCAATGGACTGACTGTGAGTGGGTACAACTCCCCAATATGATTTTTTGTGAAATGATATAGGCAGTTAAAAATAATTAGAAATATTCCCATGGAAGCAGAAGTTTGCAAATAAAAATATTATCGACAATGAAAATAACTCACTCTCTAAGAGTTAGAGTTACAGCAATCCAGTGTCTCTGGCTTAGCGGAATAATGAGGCTTTATACCAGCTTCCTAAAGGCCAGAAAGGAAAGGGGATGATTACGCTTTGGAGGACTGAATTAGAGGTTTAAGTGGTGACAGGTCTGACATAATTTTTAGGAGTGCCTCTTGTCTCGATACATGCGCTGTCTTTAAAAGATTTAGAAGAGAATCAAATTTACCTGACAAAGACTGGTTTTAAAATGGACTAAAACATGGGAGGCTAGAAGAATGTTATGGAAAAAAATATGATACTGGACAAACAAAAGAAAGCAGTTGACTTCTTAACAATTAAAAGCTATATACAAAATGGGTCCTTTTCAGCCAGTTTTCGGCCCGTTTTCAGCTGGCAGAGTGCTGCAGGAGGCCATGGAGGGTGAAAATGAGGTACTTTGGCTGGTAAAGTGTTGCAGGAGGCTGTTTAGGTCAAAAACAGGGTAGAGGGAGCCACATGCATCCCCTACACCCCATTTTGCCTGGCAGGGTGCTGCAGGAGGCATCTATCGCATCTCCCCCCCTGCCGTTCCCACCCCACCCCCCCGCTGCCCCCCTTCTGGCACATGGAGGAGAACTACAATACTTATTCGGTCTTCTGGTGCAACCCCCTTCTCAAGCAGGGGACCCTATACCATTCAGACAAATAGCTGTCCAGTCTCTTTTTGAAAGCCTTCAGGGATGGAGCACCCACAACTTCTGAAGACAAACTGTTCCACTGGTTAATTGTCCTCGCTGTCAGGAAATTTCTCCTTAGTTCTTGGTTGCTTTTCTCCTTGATTAGTTTCCATCCATTCTTTCTAGGCTTGCCTTTTGGTGCTTTGAAAAATGATTCTAGAAATAGTTCTCCACAAAACTACAGTTATCTACAGAGTTTCATTAAATCCCTTTAAGTTCTTGGTATTAGTATGGCCTATGGGGAATCCATCCATCCATCCATCTAAAAACCTCTGTGTGTCTTTATGTTCCAGCATAACTCTGGAACGCCTTGAGAAATTTCAACCAAACTTGGTACACAGATGACTTACTCTCTGGAAACAAATACTCGGGGTGGGTGGGTAAGACACCCCTAACACCCCCCAAGATGTGTGTTGTGTTAAGATACAGCCTGTTGTGCCTTAAATGGTTTCTACTGTACTCCCCTAAAATGGCTTCTACTTTACAGCTCATAGCATTGCTATGATAATGGCTTCACAGTACTCCACAATGGGGCTCCCTCTGGTAAGGGGGAAAAATCCAACATTAAAAATTATGTTTGGTCTGGATATTTCCCCCCTTTAAATAAATGCCCGGGCAATGCTGGCTTATCGGCTAATAATAATTAAAGTGACTTGAAAAAGAATTGCACAGAGGACATTTTCAGATAAATGTCAGGGTTCCAAAAACACCCCCAACAAAATGAAACTCCAAGGCTTGAGTTTCCTCAAAGTTCTACTTTATTAGAGTTGTCATATTGGCACATCTGGGAAAACCCGAATCTGAAAGCTTCCAGGTTTTCCCACCCAGTTGAAAGTTGAAAATCCTGGTCCAACACCCACAAGTTCATCACATGATCCAATCTTCCATGCCATGAAGACAGATTCCTCCCATCTACATCTGGCCAGGTGCAGAGACAAAGATGACTTTGACTTTCTGAGAACTACCATATTTTCCGGCGTATAAGGCGACTGGGTGTATAAGACGACCCCCTACTTTTCTTGTTCAAATATAGGGCTTGGGCTATACTCCCCATATAAGACTACCCCTCTTCCGAGGCACACCAAATAAAAATTAAAAAACATCAGATTTGATTTCAATATGGTAATTTTAATTCAAGTGGTTATGACATGCAGGTATTTAGTAGCAAAACTGTCACTTATAAACATAAGGCTGTTTGTCATCAAACATGTAATATAAAACATTGCAAGTGGATTAAACTTTTCCTAATTCCCTCTAAAGCTGAAAGGAAGGTTAAGATGATAAACCGGGGGTGGGGTGGGGGGGTGTTGCCATTCTGTTTCTTTTCTAAGCTGTTAGCCAAACTGGAACTGATGATGATAGGGGAAGATGAGAAAGCAATGCCCATCATAATTGCAATTGCATTATATGGAGTTGGGTGATATTTTCCCACAGTAGAAAGTATGGCAGGCCTTTCCAAAGCCCAAAGTCCAAAGAGAAAAGATGGCTTGCAGGCATGACAATAAATGCAGTTAGAGTTGGTTTCTGCACCATCACTTATTCATAAACTCAGCAGTTTAGTTACACACACACACACACACACACACACACACACACACACACACACACACACACACATTCTAAATAGGCGATGCAATAAATACTTTTTTTCAGAGAGAGGCTAGTAACTGAATTATGAGGAATCACCAATCTTGTCTAAAAAAGGCTTTTATGAAAATTAAATGCTGATATTTATGTCCTTAGAATGTTAAGAGATCATCTGGATACATGGCACAGATGTGATCATTAAAACACCACACTGAGAAAGTCGTATCTATCATTCTGCTCTGATACATATGTCAATAGTTAATAATAATAAATCCTACCTGCTCTTCTCTGCACTCTTTTCAGAGTCTCAACATCTTTTTTTTTTATATTGTGGCGACCAAAACTAAATGCAGTATTCCAAGTCTGGCCTTACTAAGGCATCATAAATAAGGATGACTCCAGACAGCTGAATAGCACATGTATGATATGGTTGACAGATGCTACAATAAGAAAGCAGGACACGGTAGTTCAGTGGCTAAGACGCTGAGCTTGTTGATTGGAAAAGGTCAGCAGCTCAGCGGTTCAAATCCCTGGTGCTGCGTAATGGAGTGAGCTCCCGTTATTTGTCCCAGCTTCTGCCAACCTAGCAGTTCTAAAGCACATAAAAATGCAAGTAGAAAAACAGGAACCACTTTAGTGGGAAGGTAACTGCGTTCCATGCACCTTCGGCTTTTAGTCATGCCAGCCACATGACCATGGAGATGTCTTCGGACAGTGCTGGCTCTTCAGCTTTGAAACAGAGATGAACACCACCCCGTAGAGTCAGGAATGACTAGCACATATGTGCAAAGGGAACCTTTACCTTTACAATACGAAAGAGTAAAATGTATCAAATTAATTTTCCCAATGTATATGCTGAAAATTTGGAAAAGAGAGTAAAAGTATGTCAGGATACAATTCACCTGTGGACTGGTTCACTTGTTGTCCTAAATCATGATTAAGTTTGCTTGAGTTTTTCTTAGCATATTTTATGAACACTATAATATGTGGAGGCTTAAGGAGGTACCACATATTTGACACATGCCATGTTCTTAGCGTAACATCCTTAGTACTTCCTTAATACAAATATATGTTTTTTGAGATCCTGTGTAGCTATAACATGAATCTAGGAAAATACATAGATTCATTAAAATACATTGGCATGTACCACAAAGGTGTTGTATTTACTCTGGATCCAAGTATTGTGTGCCTGTAATTGAAGCCAAAATGTCTTGCTAAACTGAACTTGGGAAACATCACAATTGATCCTCAAATCATGATACAACTTCTCTAGCAGTGTTCCAATATTTGAGGGGCTGCCGCAAAAAGGAGGGGTCAATCGGTTTACCAAAGCACTACAAGACAGGCAAGAAACAATGGATGAAAATTAATTGTGAGAAGCGACCTAGAACTAAGGAGAACAACCTGGAACAATTAGGACAATTAATCAGTGGAACAGTTTGCTTCCAGAAATTGTGATTGCTCCATCACTGGAGGCTTTCAAGAAGAGTCTGGACAACCATTTGTCTGAAATGATATAGGGCAGTAATGGCTAACTTTTTTGTTTTCGCGTGTCAAAAGTTGCATGAAATGACAAAAATGAAATGTGCATGTGACACCCCCTTTAGAGGTTTGAAAGGAGGGACGCGACCACAAGGTGAACAACGAACAGGCTTTATTTCTCAGATAAGTATGACAGCGATTCGGTTCGTAAACTAGCCCGCCAAACCTTATATACTCGGGCTTCAACCAATAGGAACCAGACTTTCAGCCGGCAACAGCCTCCCTCGCGTCCTAACCAATCCAGACGGAGGAGGCTGTTGCTGGCCAGCACAAAGGTGCTGAAGTACAAGAAACAGTGAGGCCATTTGCATGGCTTATACATATTAATGAACCTATGAATATTCAATACCCCTTCCCCCCAGTTCCGCGCATGCTCCGCGGGTGGAGCATGCGTAGTCCTGTAAGTAGGCGGGGCGGTGCCGGACCCGCCCTGATCTACGCAGTTCTCCACTAGTCGTCGGCGGAGGAGGACCTCCTTGTGGTAGCTCCTCCCGGAAGGGGGTGTAGCTCCAAGGCACGCCTTCTTGGGATGGCCCAGAAGGAGGGCTCAACTGTACTGGTGAGTAGGGGCGAGGTGGCGTGTCAACTGCGATAGTGTCATGTTTGGAAGGCGTGTCGGGG
The DNA here is from genome assembly GCF_051295495.1 of Thamnophis sirtalis. Classification (NCBI taxonomy): domain Eukaryota; kingdom Metazoa; phylum Chordata; class Lepidosauria; order Squamata; family Natricidae; genus Thamnophis; species Thamnophis sirtalis. Next base: position 32,171,888 of record NW_028261395.1, read on the forward strand.
GGGAGGAACCTTGGCCTAGGTGGGGACTGTTCTGCGGCGGCTTGAGATGTTTGTGGAAGTTCCCGGCAGGGGGCACTCGGGCAGGTTGGGCCTGGTGTGGCGAAGGCCCCCGGCGTGGGTTCTCCGGATTGAGTTCTCGGTTGTTGACAGGAGAGGCCTGGAGTGGCGAAGGCCTCAAGCTGCTTTCCCGGCCAGGAGGTGCCGGCATCGGTTGGGTCCGGGCTGCCGGCTGGCGGTGGGAGGCGTCTCCTCAATTGATCCAGGTGACGCCTCCATTGGGATCCGTCAGCCAATCCGACTCTAAAAGAACACGGGCCTGTCAGGGCAGTCACAGTGGCTGGCACCCATCTAGTAGGCCCCGAAAAGGCCCGGGCCCATACCGCGTCCCCTAATTTAAATGAACGGGAAGGGATAACCCCCAGGTTGCTCGGCTGATCCCCTGAATACAACGGATGTAGCCGGTCCAGGGGAGTCCGCAGACGCCTGCCCATCAAGAGCTCCGAGGGGCTTCGGTTGGTCGTTGGGCAGGGAGTGGAATGTTGGCTTAGCAGGTAAGCTGCCACTTTCTCCTGCCAGTCGCCCCGGTCCATGCGGCCCAGTGCCTCTTTTGCTGAGCGGACCGCCCGCTCCGCCCGGCCATTGCTGGCCGGGTGGTACGGGGCTATGGGCGCATGTCGAATCCCTTGCATGGCCAGAAACTCCTGGAACGTGGTGGACATAAATTGGGGCCCATTATCAGAAACAATCAGGTCCGGCAACCCATGGGTCGCGAACAGTCTTCTCAAGGCCCGGACCGTACTCTCAGCTGTGGTGGAGCCCATCAGGACCAGCTCCACCCAGCGGGAGTAAGCGTCCACCACTACCAAGAAATTCTGGCCGTGAAAGGGACCGGCAAAATCTAGGTGGAGGCGTGACCATGGGCCTCTCGGAGCCTCCCACTCATGAGCCGGCCCGGCTGGGGGATTAGGCCTAGATTGTTGACAGGGGTTGCAGCGGCCAACATAGGCCGCTATCTCTGAGTCCAGTAAGGGCCACCAAACATAGCTACGGGCTAATGCCTTCATTCGTGCTATGCCCGGATGATCCTTATGGAGCAGGGACAGGACTTGTGGCCGCAGCGCGGTGGGGATCACCACTCGATCCCCCCAAATGAGGCACCCCCCGTGGAGGGAGAGCTCCGCCTGCCGGATTTTAAAGGGCTTGAAGCCCTCTGCCACTTTGTCCAATGGCCATCCCCTCGAGACCCAGGAAGCGACCTGGGAGAGGATCGGATCGGCCTTGGTGCAGGCCGTGACATCCGCGGCCGAAATCGGGAAACCGGAAGACGCGATGGACAGGATTGAGAGACAGGGCACTAGGGCGGTGTCGGTCTCCGGTAACGGGCAGCGGCTTAAGGCATCGGCATGCCCAAGCTGCTTGCCCGGACGGTACTGCAGCGTATACGAATACGCTGCAAGGAACTCCGTCCATCTAGTCATTCGGGGGGAGAGGATGGGGGGGGGGGGTGTCGGCTTGTCACCTGCCAAAAGCCCAAGGAGTGGCTTGTGGTCAGTGACAAGGGTGAAAGGCCGACCATAGAGGTAGTCATGGAACCTCTTAATCCCGGACACTGCAGCCAGAGCCTCCTTGTCTATCTGGCTGTAATTACGCTCCGCCGAGGAGAGTGTCCGGGAGTAATAGGCCACAGGGGCCTCTAAGCCATTTGGGAGGACATGGCTTAGGACGGCCCCGACTCCATAGGGGGAGGCGTCACAAGCTAACGTCAGTGGCATCCTGTCATTGTACTGGACCAGGACTGCCGCTGACGTCAGAGCTTCTTTGACAGCCGCAAACGCATGCGCTTCGCGGCTCCCCCAGCGCCAGGCCGCAGATCGGTCGAGCAACCGATGCAGTGGCTCGGCTAGTGACGCCTTGTGCGGTATAAAAGGGGCGTAAAAGTTCAGGAGCCCTAGGAACGCCTGCAGCTCCGCCTTGGAGGTGGGTGCAGGGGCGTTCCTAATGGCAGCGACCTTAGAAGGTGTGGGGTGGATGCCTTGGGCGTCAATCATGAAGCCCAAGAATTCCACCCTCGGAACAGCAAATGAACATTTGCTGCGTTTCAGTTTTAAGCCCGCGCCCCTGAAACGACTGAGGACCTTCCGCAGTACTTCGATGAGTTCTGAGCGGCTGGAAGCAGCGATCAGGACGTCATCAAAATACGGAACTACGCCCGGCAGCCCATGGAGCTTATGAATATTCAATACCCCCCATGTGCTTTACCCCCTGCGCATGCGCACACAACTCCCCCACACTTTCCACCAACGCATATGCATGCGATCTTCCTGCCCTGTTTTGGGCCTAGCAGGCCTCCCTGCAGCATCCTGGGACCCAAAATGGGCTGTGGGGAGGCCTTGCATACACCCCACACCATTTTGGGCCTAGCATATCTCCCTGTAGCCTCCTGGAACCAAACATGGGCCATGTGGGGGAATGGCACCCCCCATGCACTGTTTTGGGCCTAGCAGGCCTCCCTGCAACCTCCTGGGACCCAAAACAGGCTGTGGGGAGGCCATGCACCCTCCACGCACCGTTTTGGGCCTAGCAGGACACCCTGAAGCGTCCTGGGACAAAAAATGGGCCATGTGGGGGAATGCCACCCCCATTCCTCCTGTGGCCCGTTTTGGGCCTAGCAAGTCTCCCTGAAACCTCCTGGGATCAAAAACGCCACACTCCAACCTGCACATGCGCACATGACCCCTGTGCATGCACACACATATCTCGCATGTTCCCCGCGCATGCATGGCAGACAGAAATGCAATACACCTGTGACACCCCCCATGTGGTGGCCTGCGGGAGGCATGTGTGCATGCACAGTGGAGCTGAGCCTGGGCGATGGCTTGTGTGCCCACAAAGAGGGCTCTGAGTGCCCCCTGTGGCACATGTGCCATAGGTTTGCCATCACCGGTATAGGGTCTCTTGCTTGAACAGATGGTTGGATTAGAAGTCTCCAAGGTCCCTTCCAACTCTGTTATTCTGTTACAGATGTAATGTTTTGAAATAACCTCACTGGAGAACCAAGTGGTTTCCCCCAGTGGCTTGAAAGAAGATCAGAGAAAGGGAGACTTTTCAGAAAAGTTCTGCAGCTCTGCCAGTGAAAATAGGGAGGCAAGGATTTGTTTGTTATTTGGGGATAAATTTACCGCCGGATCATTGCAAACCTGTTTGAGCCAAACCAAATGGCCTTTGCTGACGACAGAGAGATGCCTCCTGTGTGGTATTCCCTTTGACATCAGTGAAATTCTGGGTGGACAAGAAGAACTCATATGTGTAGGCTGTAGCCTTAATTTAAACACAGCACAACAAGTGACATTCAGTGTCTAGACTGAAAAGGAAGGACAAGGGTTATGCTGATGTCAGACTATTTACAGGAAAACGCTGGAGGGAAAACGCCTAAGAATTCCTTCACGTTCAGCTTATATTTCATCTCTTCCCCGCTGGACTGTCTTCCAGTTTAAACCAGTAGAAGAGGACATTATAAAATTGAATCATTTTGTCTGTCCCTTTTTGTTGTTGTTGTTGAAGACTAGACCTCCCACTTTGGATGCCTGTGGATGAAAGTTTCATGGCGTGAGTGCTTGTTGATACGTTCACCTGCACACCCACGACCCACAAATTTTACTCTTATTGCACTGCTATGTGGAAATCACTGCCATAGTCCATATAAAGAATTCAAGATGTTACTGGTATGGCTGTTCTCTGGTGATCCACAACCAGAGGTGGTGTTCAGCAGGTTCTGATCAATTCTTGAGAATCGGTAGAGGAAATTTCGAGTCATTTGGAGAACTGGTAAATACCACCTCTGACTGGCCCTGCCCCCATCTATTCTCTGCCTCCTGATTGGGAGGGAATGGGGATTTTACAGTATCTGCTAAGTCCTCAGGCCTCCGACCGAGGGTGTCAATCAAACAAGGCGCGAGTGAGGATTGGTCCCAACGCGGCTGCAGTCTGGCAGGAGTATAGCCGGCTTCCCATTGGTTGTTAATCTGACAACTCGCATATAAAAGAGCTGTCAGACTCCCAGTGGCTTTTTGTTGTTGGTTGAGTTAATAAAATGTTGTTGCATCCACTCTGCCTCTGTGTTTACCTCAGTGCATAGTCGTAACAGTATCCTTCCCCTGAAATGAGGAGGGAATGGAGATTTTACAGTATCCTTCTCCTGGAGTGGGGAGGGAATGGAGATTTTCTCTCATTCACATTCAGCAAGGCCTGGCAAACAGTCTTTCAAAGGAATATTTATGACTACAGACCTTATCTATCTTGGGAAACTATCATGTAAATATTTTCCAAATGAGGTGCTCTGCAAGGAAAGACTGGGCACAGAGTCTCTGAGATTCACGGACAGATCTTCACACTCCTGAAATGAATCTAACAACCGAATGAACTAATTGTTTCCTGCAAAAGCCCACTCCCCTTTTGCTCCTCTTTTATTTCCTATGGGAGGGGCCATTCACCATCTACATGTGGCTTTATACCCAAGTCTCCCTGATTTCTTAGCTGCTCTTTTCTTCCGGCTGTCTAGCTCCAAAGGCACCTGATCACTGCCAGACAGCCTCGGCCCTGTCTCTGTCTCTGATGCAGAGCCCTCGTCCGAGCCTTCCCCAACCTCCAATATTGGCCCATGTTCCTCCCCAACCTCCTCACTGTCCATTTCTTCTGCCAGCTCTGCTGGCCCCTGGCAGGCCATAACACAGCTTTCCACCAGCACAGAATATGACAGGAAGTCTTTGTATCTTGTGGAATGAAAGATGAGAGAACAGACCTGAAAGTGTGTTTATCTGATGCAGAAGTGCACAGAAGGATTGAAATCCTGTTTTGATTATAGTGAGGCCAGAGTTATTGGATACTTTGAAGAAGTTGACTGCCAAATTGCATTCATAAATGTCTGAACCAAGCGATGCTCTCCACAGAAGACATTCACTAAAGCATAGCCAGCAAAACATTAACAACTCACGTACTGTAAACTTTGTTAAGCTTCTCATCATTGTTGTCCAGCTAAGAAGGGCCGTATTGTTCTATATTGGGACAAATTGCAGAGCTAATGGCAAGACTTGTAGCATCCATAGCTATGTGCCAGATAGATTTATTTGTTTATTTTATTTATTTCATCAAGCATATATTAGATAACAGATATAAGTATAAACATGGTTTTGAATACATGAAATGGATAAGAATAAATGGGAACATCAGGACAGGGACGGTAGGCACATTGGTGCGCTTATACACGCCCCTCACAGACCTCTCAGGAATGGGGTGAGATGTACAGTAGACAGTCGAAGGTTAAAGTTTTGGGGGGTTGGGGAAGAAACCACAGAGTCTGGTAGAGCATTCTAGGCATCGGTTGCTGAAGTCGTATTTTCTGCAATCAGGTTTGAAGTGGTTTACCTTAAGTTTGCATCTATTGTGTGCTTGTGTATTGTTGCGGTTGAAGTTGAAGTAATCATTGACAGGTAGGACATTGTAGCAGATAATTTTATGTACTATGCTTAGGTCAGATCGAAGGCAGCATAGTTCTAAATTGTCTAAGCCCACAATTTCAAGATAGTAGCATAAGGGATTCTGTTGTGAGCAGAGGAGCGGAGGACTCTTCTCGTGAAATATCTCTGGCTCTCTCAATTGTATTAATGTTCAATATGCAGTGCGGGTTCCAGATGGATGAGCTGTATTCGAGAATTTAAGGCAGCTATGTCCAGGGAGTGTGAGACCGATAGCCAGTGGCTTGATCAAAATGTAGAAACAACAGCCTAAACAGCTCAGTAAGAGAGATGGTTGAGAATTTCAGTCTGTCAGCATTTAAACTCTGCAATCCTGGGTTTAGAGCTCCAAGTGAAGAAATGCAAATGGACATACCCAAGACAGACTTCTGTCTTCCCTCCATTTAAATAAATTCAGAGGGGGTGTCTATCCCAGCTCCTTTTCTTGATGATTGATTTCACTATTGCAGTGTTTTAATGAATCCCCCTCCCCTTATGTTCAATAGAAATGTGCCTTCCTCTAATTTAAATCCCGTGTCCTGTATCCTCTGGAATCTTGGCTTTCTCCTGTGTGATATATTTTCCATTACTTGAAGAGTTCTCTCATGCTTCAGTTTAGATAGATAGATAGATAGATAGATAGATAGATAGATAGATAGATAGATAGATAGATAGATAGATAGATAAAGTAGTTAACAACAACAACAACAACAACAACAACAACAACACTATTACAATAACAGAATTCAAAGGGACCTTGGAGGTCTTCTAATCCAACCCTCTGCTCAAGCAGAAGATGCTGTACCATTTCAGACAAGTGGCTATCCAGTCTCTTCTTAAAAGCCTCCAATGATGGGGGTGCATCCACAATTTCTGAAGGCAAGCTGTTCCACTGGTTAATTGTTCTCACTGTCAGGAAATGTCTCCTTAGTTCTGGGTTGGTTCTTTCCTTGATGAGTTTCCACCCATTGCTTATTGTTTTGCCTTCTGGTGCTTTGGAAACTAGGTTGACCTCCTCTTCTTTGTGACAGCCTTTCAAATTTTGGAACACTGCTATCATATTGCCCCTAGTCCTTCTTTTTGTTAGATTAGTCATAACCAATTCCTTCAACTGTTCTTATATATATTTAGCCTCCAGCACCCTGATCATTTTAGTTGCTCTTCTCTTCACTCTTTCCAGAGTCTCAACATCTGTAAAAAAGAGGGCTGTGAAAATATCTACAGACCCCTCACATCCTGATCATAAATTGTTTCAACTTCTACCCTCAAAATGATGCTATATATCACTGCACACCAAGACAACTAGACACAAGGACAGTTTTTTTCCTGAATGCCATCACTCTGCTAAACAACTAATTCTCACAACACTGTCAAACTTTTTACTGTGTTACTATTCTTCTCCTCATCCTTCCTAGTAGCTATCTCTTCCCACTTATGGCTATAACTATGCAGCTTGTATCTTTAAAATTTATACTGTTTTATTTGTTTCCTAGTATAATTTGATTGCTTATTAGTATCCTATGACTATCACTAAGTGTTGCATCTTATGATTCTTATGACTATATTTTATTTTTTCTAAATGCACCAAAGACAAATTCCTTGTGTGTCCAATCACACTTGGCCAATAAAGAATTCAATTCAATTCAATTCAATTCAATTCAATCCTATCCTATCCTATCCTATCCTATCCTATCCTATCCTATCCTATCCTATCCTATCCTATCCTATCCTATCCTATTCAAGAGTGGTATTATGGTGATTTCAGACCTATAGATCTTAAGGGAATGTACTTAGGGCCAACAAAATACCCACTTTTCTGAATTTTGCAATGTGGCATGGCGCTTAATAAGATGTTACAATATGCACCAGTAAGGCTGTACAGTGCTTTGGGAATATTTTGTAAAAAACACTTCAGATCATACAGTCAGGAGGGTGAACATAATATCCTTCAACTCTTTAAAGCAGCTATGTCTTTTCCTGAAATCACATGTCTGCCTTCATGAAGTGACATGAAGAGTTCATGACTTTAGACAGTTGCTTTGCCAGCATGCCAGGTTCTCCTTAGTACTTTTTGGGTGTCTGTTTGTGTGTGTAAATAAATGTAGAATATTCTGCAGTGATAATGAATTATTAGAGAAAAGTTTGCACAAATATAATTTTCTGCTGGAAAAATTGCTTGCAGAATTATTGCAAATCTTAGCTTGAAATTATCTTTTCCTCTCCCCGCCTATAATTTTCTTCAGCATCATTGCTGCTCAAAATATGACATTAAAAAAAGTCCAGATTTCTTAATTTGCAATGGGTCATTTCATTGCAATTTAATATACGTCAAGTCCTTGAATTTGTGTAAGATAAACGCAGTATAAATTTATTAACATTTACTCCATGTATGATTAATGATAATATACTCCGGTAATAATAATGTGGGGGGAAAAGGCAGTGCCAGGTTTATCTGAGTTCTTGCTTTAGATGAAATTGCTAGGTGGGAAATTTTGTGATTTAGCTGACTTTATTGGATATTTTCAGTGTGGTGATTTTTCTTTGTTCAGGAAAATAGCAGAGAGGCTGTTAGGGTAATATGAGTAGTTATTAGGACATTTAAACCTGGCTTCAAACAATATTCAGTCTGAATAATATTCATTCCAATATGAAGGCGTGCTTGACAAGTAAAATTGGAGCTGTTCTCAATACACATCCCTTGTGGAGAACATTGTTAGCAGTGTTGAGAAAGATGCTCTGCCCCCTTACTTGATTGTTATCATTATTATTGCTGTTTATTCCATTTACATTCAGGCAGATGCAAAGGAAAAAGGAAATAAAGAAAGCACAGCACACAAGCACACATAGATCAAACAAACAAAAGCATCCCACAATGAATTGGAAGAAAGAAGGAAGGAAGGAAGGAAGGAAGGAGGAGAAAGATGGAGGGAGGAGAAGAAGGGAGGGAGGGAGGGAAGGAAGCAATGAAGGAAGCAAGGAGAAAGATGGAGGGAGGAAGGAGAAGGAAGCAAACAAGCAAGGAAGGAGAAAGCTAGAGAGAGGGAGGAGAAGGAAGGAGGAAGGGAGGGAGAGAGGGAAGGAAGGAAGGAGAAAGATGGAGGGAGGGAGGAGAAGGAAGGAGGAAGGGATGGAGGGAAGGAAGGAGAAAGATGGAGGGAGGAGAAGAAAGGAAGGAGGGAGAGAGGGAAGGAAGGAGAAAGATAGAGGGAGGGGGGAGAAGGAAAGAGGGAGGGAAGGAAGGAGAAAGATGGAGGGAGAGAGAAAGAAAGCAAGGAAGGAAGGAGGAGGGAGGGGGAGAAGGAGGGAGGGAAGTAAGAAAGAAAGAAAGAAAGAAAGAAAGAAAGAAAGGAGGGGGAAGAGAGGAAGGAAGGTCATTCAAAATAGATTATAATAGTTTAGGATGGTCTACTTGCAACAGTATTGCTGATTATTATCATGGAGGGAGATGAGACTTTTGTAATGAAGATGGTGAAGATAGAAATCATTCTTCCAGTACATCAGTTAAGAAATGAATTAAATCTCTTTGGTCAAAGTCAGAGGTAGACATCTCTTTTGGCATCATGGGTTCAAATCTATAATTAGGACAGACTGTTATTCTGCATGTAAATATTACCATCACACTTATCATGCAGATGTTCCACGTTGAATCCTTGGCATTTCCAGGTAGCACAGGGAATTCTGAAAAAGACAACAACAAAGTTGGAAGGGACCTTGGAGATCTTCTAGTCCAACCCTCTGCTCAAGCAGGGGACTCTGTACCATTCCAGACAAATGACTGTCCAATCTCTTCTTGAAAACCTCCAGTGATGGAGCACCCACAATGTCTGGAGGGAAACCGTTCCACTGATTAATTGTTCTCACTCTTAGGAAATTTCTTCTTTGTCCGTGGTTCCTTCTCTCCTTGATTAGTTTCCACCTGTTGCTTCTTGTCCTGCCTTCAGATGCTTTGGAGAATAGCTTGGCTGATTCCCTCTTCTTTAGGGAAGCCCCTGAGATATTGGAACACTGCTGTCATGTCTCCCATAGTCCTTCTCTTCACTAGACTAGATATGGGTATGTATGGATATCAGGATCAAAATGATGAAATGCTTCTTTTTTTAATTCCTTCATGCATTTGAATAGAGATTGTATGCCCCCTTTTTTTGGCCTCCTGTGGATTTATTAACTTGTGTGCCAAATTCACAGCCCAGAAGTGGGTGTGAAAAAACCTAATTTAAATCGGTGGCAATTTATATTAGGAAATGTCAGATGGCCCCTTCCAGATGCTTCCTCTCCTCTGGAAATCAATCCTTCAACTTAAATTGTCTCTGTTGTTTGTTTAATGAAATCCCGCATTTTGTTGCAATAAAAGTGGCCGTTTCTGCTTTCAAAGAAAAGACAGGTTCAAACAGCAGAAGTGCTAACTTCAGAAAAACAGTTGCAGGGCCAGGCTTGTAAAATAATATCCTCCGTGCTGTTTATTGGCACAGCACCCATATTATTATAAAATATGTAATATTATATAACTATAAAATATATAATAGTTCGCCTACAGTAGCCCTGTGGCAGTGGTGGGTTTCAAAAATTGTTCGAACCTACTCTGTGGGTGTGGCCTCCTTTGTGGGAGTGGCTTGCCACCCATGTGACCGGATGGGTGTGGCTTGCCACCCATGTGACCGGATATGAAGATGCCGACGACACTTGTCAGAACCACCTTAAATTACCTCACACACAGCACTGGCATGCATAAGAATATGATGTAAACTTGTTTTTTAAAAGGCATCTTTGGTTTGCGTTAAAAAACTTCAACGCACGCAATGTTCTGATTGCACCACAAACGCAGTAGTCATCCTTACCTTTCACAGAGGCACTGAGTTTTATAAATATGAGCATGATAGTGTAGAATAATCATATCCAAGGACCAGTGGTGGGTTTCAAAAAATTTTGGAACCTCTTCTGTAGATGTGGCCTGCTTTTCGGGTCCACTGGTGGGACCTCTTCTAACCGGTTCGGTAGATTTGACGAACCGGTTCTACCAAATAGGTGCGAACTGGTAGGAATGCACCTCTGCCATGTGGTGATAATAGTTCGCCTACAGTAGCCCTGTGGTGAGATAGAAATATCATTTGCCTGTAAGCAAGAACTGGTGGGGCCATAAAATGGAAAAAGTCATAGAAAATAGAAGAGAAAGAACTAGAGAAGATAACAAAATAGAAAGACCTACAAATAGAAAGAGAACGACTATGGCAAAGGCATGCAAGGGTTGGACTAGATGACCTCCAAGGTCCCTTCCAACTCTGTTACTGTTAAGTTGTTTTGGGACTGCACCCAAGGCGCCTATTACTATTGGTACTACCCTTGCTTGCCTTTGCCATAGTCATTCTATTTCTATTTGTAGGTCTTTATATTTTGTTATCTTCTCCATTTCTTTCTCTTCTCTTCTACTGTCTCCAGGTATGGCCACATCCACTATCCAGACTTTTTTTGTCTTTCTTATCGACAACTGTTAAGTCCGGGGTGTTACGTGGCAGGTGCCTGTCTGTCTGGATTCTGCAGTCCCAGAGCAATTGAACTTCTTCATTTTCTATGACTTTCTCTATTTTATGATCCCACCAGTTTTTGCTTACAGGCAAATGATATTACTTGCAGATGTTACAATGCACCATTGTTGCTACTTTGTCATGCTGCTGCTTGTAGTCAGTTTGTGTGATCTTCTTGCAGCAGCTTACCAGGCAGTCCACTATTTCTTCAGCTTCTTTGCATAGCAATAGCAATAGCAATAGCAATAGCAATAACAGTTAGACTTATATACCACTTCATAGGGCTACTAGCCCTCTCTAAGCGGTTTACAGAGTCAGCATATTGCCCCCACAACAATCCGGGTCCTCATTTTACCCACCTCGGAAGGATAGAAGGCTGAGTCAACCCTGAGCCGGTGAGATTTGAACAGCTGAACTGCAGAACTGCAGTCAGCTGAAGTAGCCTGCAGTGCTGCATTTAACCACTGCGCCACCTCGCATTTAACCACTGCGCATAGAGGGCACATACTGTCTGTTGCAGTCTTCTCAATTCTGACTTTGTATACATTTGTCCTTAAGGCTTGGTCTTGTACAGCCAGAATTAGTCCCTTGATCTCTTTCTTTAACTTTCCTGCTCTTAGTCATTGCCAGGTCTTGTTATTATCTGCTTTCCCTGCTATTTTTTTTTTTAATGTTCTGCCCATGTAGTGCTTTGTCTTCCCGTGTCTTCCCTTCTGTTCTTCATTTGGTCTTTCTTGTAGGCCAGTTTGGTCACTCCAGTAGTCAGCAAGCCTTCCTGGCATACTAACTTCAATGCATCTCCTTCATTGTCCTTCAGATATTATATATACTTTATTCATTAAACATGAAACTCAGTCAACTGAACATTCAAAAATGTGTCACAAACACCATTGACTGGTGCTAATGGTTGATACGGGTTGCTGCCAGTATCCTAGGTATTAACCAAGTATCTTCTTAAAATATGTCATGTTCCGAATAGCGCAGATTTTTGCAGTTCCGCTGGTGTTGTTGCAGGAAGCTGAAATTTCTTGAAGTGTTTTGCAAAATTTTTGGACATGGTGCCAAGTGCCACGATGCCAATGGGTACCACTGTTTCATGTTTCATTCATAGCTGTGTAGTTTCGATAGCCAGGTCATGATATTTCATAATTTTTTCCAGCTCTTTTTCTTCAACTCTGGCGTCTCCTGGTACAGCGATATCAATAAACTGGATGCTTCGGTCCTCGACAACTGTGATATCTGGCGTGTTGTGTTCCAAATGATGGTCCATTTGTATTAGAAAGTCCCACAAGATTTTCACCATCCCATTTTCAGTAACCTTTTCCACTTTGTGCTCCCATGACTTTTCAGATACAGGTATGTCATATTTTTTACATAATGACCAGTGGACTAATTTAACAACTTGGTTGTGTCTAGCTTTGTAATCAGTTTGCACGATTTTGCTGCATTCACTTATTAAATATGAAACAGTTTCGACTTTGTCCTTGCAAAGTCGGCCGTTTGCATTGCCAGTGGATTTTTGTATCTTTGTTTTCATGGCATTAGTTTGTAGTGCTTATTCTTGAACAGCCAGTATTAAACCTTCCATTTCTTCCTTGAGGAAAGAGTAGAAACCTACTATTCCAGCTACTAAATTTAAATATCTTAATAAAGTTGTCTTACAAAGCAGAACATCCTTTGTGGATTTCTAGATGGAGAATGGAGATATCCTCCTATCTTTTCCTTCTATGGTCTCATCCTCGAATTCCTGTAGTTAGGAAAGGATTTTGTTTGCATGGCCTGGGCAGAGAAATAAGCGTCTTCCAACTCTTCCCAAGTGTTGGAGAAGGACCATAAAAGACTCCACCAAAATACCTTGTCCTTTATGCCATGAAGGTAAACCTCTTGGTTTGTCTGTATCTCCCTCGGAATTCAGCCTTGTGGAGAGCAGGAAGTTGACTTCAAAAGAAGATCAAAGGGGTGTAGCCTTTCAGAATCATTAAGAAATTTATGACTTCCCAACCACTCCTCATTTGTTTGAAAATGGTGTGGGAGCATCTAAGAAATTTAGAACAAGCACAGGAGGCTGCCAGCTTCCAACATCTCAATAAAAGTAGCTGATGATGCTTTGATCTCGCCCTTGTATGCAAAATGTTAAATCCAGCAAAGCTGCTCTTATTTTTTTCTTGGAAAGATGAATATCACAGGCATTCCCTCATTAGCGGATTGACCTGACTTCACCCTTTTGAACTTAGGAAGGCTGAGAAGAGAGCAACCGGAGGTAAAATAATCCTTGATAGGGTTTTTTTTTTCTGTTTGCCTCGATTTGTCTTTTTCTTTATAACAGAGTAACAGAATAAGAGTTGGAAGGGACCTTGGAGGTCTTCTAGTCCAACCCACTGCTCAGGTAGGAAACCCTATACCATTTCAGACAAATGGTTATCCAATCTCTTCTTCAAAGCCTTCAGTGCTGGAGGACCCACAACTTCTGGAGGCGAGCCATTCTATTGATTAATTGTTCTCACTGTCAGGAAATTTTCTCTTTAGTTCTAGGTTGCTTCTCTCCTTCATTAGTTTCCATCTGTCGCTTCTTGTTCTGTCCTCTGCTGCTTTTGGGAATAGATTGACTCCCTCTTCTATGTGGTAGCTCCTCAAATTTTGGAACACTGCTGTCATGTCACCCCTAGTCTTCCTTTTTGCACACTGTACTCAATGTGCTGTGATTATGTGTGAACCTTTTTTTTTTACTATTCCTTTTGGTTGTCATAATCGTAGCAGAAAATGCAGATTGTTTGTGCTCCCAGCATACTCCAGGTTACTCATGTCCCTTTAGTTTGTTCTTAGCAACAACAACAAAAAAGGTTAATAGCCAATAATTTAACCTCTGAAAGCAATAGCGTTTTAGATGAAGTTACAGAATCCCTTCCACAAATGGGAACTTGGACAAGAATATTAAATATATATCAAATATCGTACAATAAAGGGCAACCTTTAGTAAAGTGTTTCTCAATTAGTAGGCTGCCCTATGGAGCAATGAAATATGTTCCCAAGATGGTATAATGTCCATTTTGTCAGAGAGAGAGAGAGAGAGGGAGGGAGGGAGGGAGGGAGAGAGAGAGGGGGGAGGGAGAGAGAGGGAGGGGGGAGGGAGGGAGGGAGGGAGAGAAAGGGAGGGAGGGAGAAAGGAGAGGGACAGAGACAGAGAGGGGAGACAGAGAGACACAGAAAGAGAGACAGAGAAAAGGGGGGATAGATCAGACAAGCAGGCAGGCAGACAGACAGACAGAGAGACAGACAGACAAATAGATTGATACAAATGACAAGCAGACAGACAGACAGAGGCAGATATAGTCACAGAATGTAATCTGTTCAAAGCAAAGCCACCTTTGCAATTGACTGATGGTGATTTTGTCAATGCCGATGGTGTTCTACTGGTGTTCCATCCAGGTTCCTGATTCTGGTTCCTTAGTTCTGTGACCCTAACTTTTGGGTTGTTTTTTTTTTGAGATTTGGCAACATTCATTAGATGTGCCTTTTATGACTATAGTAGAGGTAGAAAAAATTCATCACATCCTAATGAAAAGTTAGTTGAAACTTTTCAAACTTTTCAATACATTTCCTTGAAATGAAGCCCAGCAGTTAGTGAGTTAAACACATATAGACTGCACTACACACACACACACACACACACACACACACCAGCAGGATTAAAATGGCGAAACAGAGCAGTTTCTAATGCTCCTTAAAAGCCAGGGGAGAATCAGTAGAACCAATTCCATTGATCTGTGAAAGTATGTGGAAATCATCTTGTCTATTTTATTGATAAACTCTCTTTTGGCATTCTTTAATATAGGATTAGAATCCTGAGTCATGAGAAGAGATGCAAAACTTCAGGTAATCTTGAGACAAAGGAGAGGATGCTCTAGTTTAAGAAGAAACTACTCTAGGAGCAAGATCATGAGGAGTTAGTACGACTTTATAAAGCCTTGGTAAGACCACACTTGAGATATTGCATCCAGTTTTGGTCACCACAATATAAAAAAGATATTGAACCTCTAGAAAGAGTGCAGAGAAGAGCAACAAAGATGATTAGGGGCAGGGATGAAATTCAGCAGTTTCTGACAGATTCTGGAGAACTGGTAGCGGAAATTTTGAATAGTTTGGAGAATCGGCAAATGCCACCTCTGGCTGGCCCCACAGTGGGGTGGGAATGGAGATTTTGCAGTATCCTTCCCCTGCCATGCCCACCATGCCATGCCCACCATGCCACGCCATGTCCACGGCACCACACCCACCACGCCATGCCCACAGAACTGGTAGTAAACTGATTAGGGGGCCAGAGGCTAAGAACGATTGCAGGAATTGGGCATGTCTATTCTAATGAAGCAGGACACGATGGCTCAGTGGCTAAGATGCTGAGTTTGTCAATCAGAAAATTCAACAGTTCGGTGGTTAGATAGATAGATTTGTTTATTTATAGGCCGCCCTTTTCCCTGAGGGGACTCAGGGCGGCTTACAATCAAAACTTGTATATGCAGTATACTTGCAGTATGATTCCACTCTTCCATTGTTGGGCATAAACTATTCTCCCAGCTGTTATGATATAGATATAAAAGGCAACTGTAAGCAACTCTAAGTATACCATGAACAAGAAGCTCACAATTAGAGACATAGGATTTTTGTAGCTGATGCTTAGAAGATGCCTTATATTTGCTGGATTTTCTCTCTGTGTGTGTCTCTCTCTCTTTCTTTTTGCAGAACTTTGTTTTTCTAACAAGTGCTATCCCAGATTCCAAAAATGTCACTCAAATAGAGTAGAATAGTGTAGAGTAGAGTAGAGTAGAGTAGAGTAGGAGTACCGAAGAATAGAATAGAATATAGTAGGGTAGGATAGAATAGAATAGCGTAGAGTAGAGTAGAGTAGAGTAGAATAGAATAGAATAGAATAGAATAGAATAGAATAGAATAGAATAGAATTCTTTATTGGCCAAGTGTGACTGGGCACACAAGGTATTTGTCTCCGGTGCATAAGCTCTCAGTGTACATACAAGCAACAAGTGATAAATTACTATCATAATCATAAAATACAATCATCATAAGAGACAACATTCAGTGATGATACTTCTGAATACTAAATAAACAGTCAACCAGCGTAAATCATAAGATACAAACAGTTATAGTCATAAGAAGCTAAGGAAGTAGAAAATAGGAAAGATGAGAAGGATAATAGTAATATAGCCCAATTGGTAGTTTGACATCCCAGGACATAAGACAATGAAGTGGGAATTAGCTGTGTACAAGACTGATGGCATGGAGGGAAACGTATCAAATGACTGATAACTAAAGGTATGCCTCACCTAAAGGCAGGGGAAATTACTCTAGATGGGGGCTACTCCTCCTTCAAAAAATGACAGGCAAAGAAGCACTTTGTCAGCATTTCTTCATTCAGTAATCAGGAAAGAAAACCACTGGACTCCATTTGTTGAAATCAAGTGTACTTTTACTAATTATAAATGAACAGTTGCAAAGCTAAGCTGAGTCTGGTTATTTAGGCGCGAAAGCGAATAATATATTGTATAATTCATTCCCCTCCCCTTGTCATCCCGTGCACAGTCCAATCATAATTCTCCCAAATGTCAGGTGTGAGATAACTTCGAAAGGCATCACCAGGATGGAATGCTGGACCGTTGGCCTTGGCGGGAAACATTCCTCCTCCACATGCGCAGTAAGGTGGTCAGTTCAGAGTCTAGAAACTTCCTCCAGCACAACAATGATTCCCCTCCCAAATACCATACCCCCCCTCCCCGTTTCAATGGCAGCCGAAGCAGTAGCAAAGCGGAGGCTGACACACTTCAAACCTGAGTAGGACACTTTTTGAATACTTAGCATCATGCTTTTAAACTTCTGAACATGATGTGCTCTTTCTGTTAAATATTTAGAAATGTATTCTAAAAGCAATCTCTGAGTTTACACTGCCTAATTTGGATTCAATTGCTGCAGTTTTCTTTATGTGTTTATGTTTTCCTCTCGCCGAACGAAACCAAACTTCTTTGTGGAATGATGTTAAATGGAGGGAAACAGATGGAAAGTTTCCCAGAAAACGAAGGTGGATGAGTGACATTTTGGAAGACTGACAAGATTTTTACAAGACTAAGACCCTTCAGGAAAAGACATAGTGTAGATATTCACCCCCTTTTTGGCACAAAACAGTGTTTTTGAACAGCACTATTAATTTCATTGCTAGTGTTCAGAAGGAGCAGTTATCCAAAGTGGAAAGCAATGATTTGTAAACTCAGCAAAGATGTACTTTAAAAATGTATATATATGTAAAGATTTCTGAAGTGCTACTCTGCACTTCCTCTTCCTCATGCTTTTCCATTTGCTGTTTACAGCTGCTTCCCCCCTCGTTTTTAGAGCAGGGGTGTCCAACCTTGGCAAATTTAAAACTTGTGGACTTCAACTCCCAGAATTCCTCAGCCAGCTTTGCTGGAATTCTGGAAGTTGAAGTCCACAAGTCTTAAAATTGCCTAGTTTGGAGACCACTGCTTTAGAGTATATTTTCCACACAAGAGACCTTTCACCATTGGAGTAGCTCAATGTTCTTCTGATGGCTTTGAGGACTTAGAAATGGACTTAGAATAAAAGACTTGAAAGGTACCTTGGAGGTCTTCTAGTCCAACCCCCTGCTCAGGCAGGAAACCCTACATCACTTCAGACAAATGGTTATCCAACATCTTCTTAAAATCTTCCAGTGTTGGAGCATTCACAACTTCTGGAGGCAAATCGTTACACTGATTAATTTTTCTGTCAGGAAATTTCTCCTTAGTTCTGCTTCTCTCCTTGATTAGCTTCCACCCATTGCTTCTTGTTCTACCCTCAGGTGCCTTGGAAAATAGCTTGACTCCCTCTTTTTGTGGCAGCCCCTGAGATATCGGAACACTGCTATCATGTCTCCCCTAGTCCTTCTTTTCATTAAACTAGACATACCAGTTCCTGCAACCGTTCTTCATATGTTTTAGCCTCCAGTCCCCTAATCATCTTTGTTGCTCTTCTCTGCACTCTATAGAGTCTCAACATAGTGTTTATATCGTTGGGGGGGGAGGTAGACAAAAACTGGATGCAGTATTCCAAGTGTGGCCTTACCAAGACGTTATAAAGTGGTATTAACACTTCACGTGATCTTGATTCTATCCCTCTGTTGATGAAGCCTAGAACTGTGTTGGCTGTTTTGGCAGCTGCTGCACACGGCTGGCTCATATTTAAATGGTTGTCCACTAGGATTCCAAGATCCTTCTCACAGTTACTTCTATTGAGCAAGGTCGGGTGTCGGGTGTGACCAGGGGGGGCTTTGCCCAGGTTCGCCTGGTGCACAAGTTGTGGCCCTATTTGGACCGGGAGGCACTTCAGACAGTCACCCACGCCCTCGTCATCTCAAGACTGGATTACTGTAATGCGCTCTACTTGGGGCTGCCCCTGAAAAGTGTTCGGAGATTACAATTAGTCCAGAATGTAGCCGCACGAGGAATATTGGGTGTACCAAGGTACACCCATACTACACCTATCTTCCGCGAGCTGCACTGGCTTCCCATTGGTCTCCGAGCACGATTCAAGGTGCTGGTTATCACCTTTAAAGCCCTACATGGCCTAGGACCTGGATACCTGCGAGACCGTCTTCTGCCACATACCTTCCTTAGACCACTAAGATTGCACAGGATGGGCCTTCTCCGGGTGCCTTCAGAGGGACAATGCCGGCTGGCGACATCTAGGAGTAGGGCCTTCTCTGTTGCCGCTCCGGCCCTATGGAATGAGCTGCCCCCAGAGATTTGGGCCCTACCTACTCTCATGGCCTTCCGCAAAGCTATTAAAACCTGGCTTTTCCGGCAGGCCTGGGGCCGTTGACCTCTTGATTGAGGTCCGGCCCCTCTCTGATTGGGTGTATGTTGTGCTTTTTCTTAACTTTGTTGTGTCTCATTGTTTTAATTCTTTTTTAATAATTTTTCATTTCTGTAAGCTGCCCGGACTCCTTCGGGATTGGGCGGCTTAGAAATTCAATAAATGAAATGAAATGAAGGTATCACCTATACTGTACCTGTGCATTTTGCTTTTCTTGCCTAAAGAAAACTGACTTCACTGATTCTTTTGGGAATCCAAGGATAGGAAGAATGTCAACAGCCAGATAGGATTCAGGATGGGGTTGAAAGGTCCATACGACGTCATGGAATAGGATCCCTCTTCTGATTATTAGTATGATAGGGATTTCCATGGACTTCCCATAAAAATGGGGTTTTCCCATAGAATCTTCTCTGAACTCTGCTGAATTTGGACCCCTCCCCCCCAAAAAAACTGCCCCCAAAAGCCAATATACAGTCTTGGGTTGCATCAACAGAGGGAAGAGGTCAAGAAACAATAGTACTGCTTGAAACCATGCTGGTAAGACAACATTTGGAATATTGCATTCAGTTCTGGTCATAAAAGATGTTGAGACCCAGGAAAGTATGCAGAGAAGTGCAAAAAAATGATAAAGGATCTGGAGGCTAAATTGTTTGATGAACTGGTGAGGAAACTGGGTATATCTAGTCCAGTGATGGCTAACCTTTTTGGCACCGAGTTCCCAAACCAGAAAGTGTATGCATGGGCGTGCAAGTGTGCATGTGCACATGCCAGAGCAATGGAGCAATGGAAACCCAAGGACCAGCTGGTCAGCATGTGCATGCCTGGGTTTTGGGGGCATTTTTGGCCATTTGGGGGCTGTTTTTCAGGCCACAAATGGTGCAAAATGGGCTGAAAAAAGCCCCAAATGGCCCCCAAACAGCCTGAAAAACAGCTTGAAAAACAGCCTGAAAATGACCTGAAAATTCCCCCGCCCCATGCTCCAAAAATGGCCTGGAAAACAGCCCAGAAAGCAGACCAAAACTTGCCTGAGACTGTTTTCAGGCTGTTTTCTGGCGCTCCGGCACCTGTGAAGATCAGCTGGCTGGCGCACCAGAAACCAGAAGAGACAACATTCACATTTTACTTATACATAACTATAATCTTTCTTCATCTAACTTCTACTTCTTATCTCTAACCATTGATAAAACTTATTCCACCTTGAATAGTACTCTGTATCTCCTTTATCTTTTATTTTCAATGTCACTCTATCCATCTCTGGCACATTCCAATATTTTCTGGATTATGTTTTCACCTAGTGGGACTGAAAATCATTTTAATGGCCTCAGTCCAAGAAGCATTTTAGAGAAAAGAATATCCGGGCAACGTGAAACAGTTAACATATAAAGATTTGCTAATACAGGAAAACGGAGAGCTTCAGATGAAATCAAGGGTACAATTGACTGTAGAGGGATTTAGTTTTCAATGGTTTTCATATGCACAATTACGATCTGACATAGATAAAACAGCACCAGGAATACAGTATGGCAAAAGAGAAATTGAAAATGAATCATTGTACAAATTATGAACATGTGATTGCTGACATCTATAAACTTTTGCTGAGATTTGAAACAGAAGAAAAGCAAGCTAAAAAAATGTAAGGCCAAATGGACTAAGAGCCTTGGTTCGAATATTTAAGTGGATCAACATGATTAAAAGGCTTGAAATTCACATAGTATTACCATTTTAAAAAGAACTTTTATAAAATGATGCACTTACTATTTGTACACGACGCCCGAGTAATTGTCTTTGAGGTACAGTATATAAAGATGCTTCTAAGTGCAGAAGGACTTTTTATCATGCATGATAAAAAGTTATTACTATATTTTGGTATGAAAAAGATACTACCATATTTTGAAAAAGATATGAAAAAGATATTACCATATTTTTCTGAAAAAGATATTACCTGAAAAAGATTCTGAAAAAGATATTACCATATTTTTCGGAGTATAAGATGTACCTTTCCCCCCTTAAAAGAGCATGGAAATGTTGGTGCATATTATACATCGAATACAGCCATTTTTGGCCCCCCGAAGGCCCCCCAACATTCCATTATTTTGAAAAATGAGCCAGAAACTAGGCCATTTTCACAAAAATGGAGGTGTTATTGCCTTCCCCCAGCCCCCAGAAACACTCTGCAGGCTTCAGCAGGTATGGGGAAGGCAAAAATGCCTATGTTTTTGCAAAAAACAGCCCATTTTCTGTTTGTTTTCCACAAAAACAGGGGTGTTTTTGCCTTCCCCCAGCCCTGCTGAAGCCTGCAGAGTGCTCCTGGGGACCGAGAAGGACAAAACCTTTTTTCTTACTTACCGTATTTTTCAGATTATAAGACACACCTTTTCCCCTCAAAAAATAGGCTGAAAATCCGGGTGCGTCTTATACACTGAATACAGAATTTTTTGCCTCCCGGAACCCCGCCCCCTTCACCAAAATGGCCATGCATAGCTTTTAGAAGGTTTTCAGAGAATTCCTGGGGGCTGGGGAGGGCAGAAATGAGCAGAAAATTTTGCTCCCCCCCCCCATAAGCCTCCTAAAGGCTTTTACAAAAAATGGGCTGTTTTTTGCTCGTTTTTGGTCCCCCCACTCCCACAGGGGCACTCTAGAAGCCTCCTAAGAGCTATTCATGTTCTTTTTTTGAAAAAAAAAACCTGGCCTGTTTTAGCAAAAAATGGGCCGATTTTGGGAGGTTTGCAGAATGCAAAACCATTTTTTTTTAAATTTGCCTCTTCAAAACCTTGGTGCGTCTTATACTCTGGTGCATCTTGTACTCCAAAAATACGGTACCTCTTTGAAATCTTGGTGCGTCTTATACACTGGTGTGTCTTATAGTCCAAAAAATAAGGTAGATACAAATACACATAATGATGAAGAGAGTTTTAAAAATTAATATTTGGATGATTCTGGAAGGTTTTTTTTTACTAGGACTTATGGATCATCAATTAGAAAAGGTCCATGGGTGACTAATTTTATACATGATTAATACAGTGACACTATTATAGGTACAAAGATAAAACATTACAAAACTAATTTTAATGGAGAACTGGATTGTGAAAAGACTGGAAACCCTTTATGGGCATTTTCCTGAAAATGGACAAAAGCGAACCAGTGATTTCAGGATTTATGGATCAAATATGTTTGTTTATGGGAAAAAGGGAACCAAGATATGTGGCAGGTGAAGAGGATCATTGTTATAGCATTTAGACTTATACACCACTTCAAAATGCTTTACAGCCCTCTCTCAGTGGTTTACAGAGTCAGCATATGGTCCCCAACAATTTGGTTCCTCATTTTATCGACCTTGGAAGGATGGAAGACTGCGTCAAACTTGAGCAATTGCTGAAATTGTTGCTTCCCCCTCTACCTACCTACCTACTTACCTGTGGTGGGATTCAAAATGTTTTACTACCAGTTCTGTGGCCGTGGCTTGGTGGGCGTGGTGTGGCTTGGTAGCCATGGTGTGGCTTGGTGGGCATGGCCTGGTGGGTGTGGCAGGGGAAGGATACTATAAAATCCCTATTTCCTCCCCACTTCAGGGGAAGGTCAGTGCAAAATCCCCATTTCCTCCAATCAGCTGAGACTCGGGAGGCAGAGAATAGATGGGGGCAGGGCCAGTCAGAGGTAGTATTTACCAGTTCTCCAAACTACTCAAAATTTCTGCTACCGGTTCTCCAGAATACCTGCTGAATACCACCTCTGCTACCTACCTACTTGCCTAGCTAGTACCTACCTACCCCCCTCTCTCTTTCTCTCTCTCTTTCTCTCTCCAAGCCAAGATTCCAGAGGATACAGAACAGAGGATTTAAATTAGAAGGCACATTTCTTTTGAACATAAGGAGGGAAATTACTTAAAACACCCAGGTCCCTTCCAACTCTTCTGCTGTGCTCCTGTTCTCTTCTGTTCTGAAAACTCCTTCCCTTCTCATTAGCCCAAGAACAAAAATATTCAAACAAGCAATCTTTGTATCGTTCCATGTACCAACTGCCTTAAAACAATTCTGTTCTTTTGGATGTTAAACATCTGTCTTCTCTCGTGGGCTTAGTTTGAGCCACACACATAAATTCTTCTAAATACACAGCCCAGCGAATGAAGTGAAGGATTCCGACCAGAATTCAAATCATTTTTCCCCCTATAATGAATGAATGGAAAAAAGTACATAAATTGAATTTCAGGGAAAATTGCGAGTTTCAGCAGTCAGTCTGTGAAGCATATGATCCTAGTGGAACAGTAAATATAAAGACTTCTTCAAACGGACTCTAGTGACTTTGTAGGCCCATCCCTGTTGTTTACTTGACACAGGACAGAAGGGGTATTATTGCTACTTCGTGGCCATGTTTACTTTTCACTTTCCATAAGCCAGTTTATTGATTTTTTTAAAGGTAAAAAGTAGATAGGCAAGAAGGGAAATAATTGAAAGGAAGGAAAAACTCAGACAAAAAGAAAAAAGTGTAAAAAAAGAAAGAAGTAGTATAGTGAAAAAAGAAGAAAAATAATGACTTCTGACTTTCTTTGGTACAAATATAGATCTACTTCTACTACATCTTCTTCTTCTCCCCCTCCTCTTCTCCTCCTCCTCTTCCTCCTCTTCTTCTCCTCCTCTTCTCCTCCTCTTCATCTTCTCCTCCTCTCCTCCTCCTGCTCCTCCTCTTCCTCTTCCTCTTCTCTTCCTCCTCCTCTTCTCCTCTTCTTCCTCCTCCTTCTTTTCCTCCTCCTTTTCTCCTCCTCTTCTTCCTCTTCTTCTTCTCCTCCTCCTCCCATCCCCCTCCTCCTCCTCCTCTTCTTCCTCCTTCCTCCTTCTTCTCCTTCTTGGATGAGAAGCAAAATGTTTTTAAAAACAACAGCCAAGAAAGGCCAGTTGCCTCTTGGGAAAGCACCTTTCGGGACAACCATGACCTGGATGATTGAGAATCTCCATAGACAGTTAGGCAAAGAGCTCCATCTCCTATCCAGGTAGTGGTCTCTTCCTCCCTGTCTACTACTGTATCTCCTAGGAGACTGAAGGTTTCTCAGTTGCAGTCAGTGTGCCACCAAACAGAGAAGCCACATTCTTCCAAATCTGGAGGAAAATCTCAGGTCAAATGAGAAATAATAAGCAATATTAATGAAAAAAACAATGAAGGGGACCCAGGGGAATCTTAGTTTGTGTAGAACCAAACAAGTTAGGAGTTTGATTTCAGGACAAGTTAAGTAACTGTTCTGATAAGCCAGTGCATGTGTCTGCACATGTGCGTTGTGTACCGTGTAACCAAAACATTGACTGCAAATATTGTCTTGGAAACGAGGCCAGGAGTAAATAGTCCGATGTCTTTCAAGTGTAGCTACTCCATGCATTGGCTTACATAAAAAGGCAGCTGAGATTTTAGCGGATGGAATTTGTGAGACTTAATCCTTTGGGTTCTCTGCTACTCTTTCAACTGCTTGCCACCCAAATTATCTCATTCCCACTGCTGGAGCAACCGTAAAACCATGAAAGAGAAAGGTACATATTGCTTAACCAAGGGGGAAAAAAAAAGAAACCTGTTGGCAAAGCAAACCAGTGTGACATTTTTGATTTGTGGTGTTTCAGTCAAACTTGATTGTGAAGGCCAATTCTAATCTCATTTTCATGCTTTTCATTATAGGTTGCCCTCCAAATCTTGATGACTTCTTCTTCTTCCTCCTCCTCCTTTTCTTCTTCTTCCTCCTCTTCTTCTTCTTCTTCTTTTTTCTTCTTCTTCCTCCTCTTCCTCCTCCTGTCCTCCTCCTCCTCCCCCTTATTCTTCTTATTCTATTCTCTTATTCTTCTTATTCATTTTTGTAAGCCTTGACATATTGTTCCAAGGAATTCCAATTTAAGCAGAAGCCCCACATTAATATGTTCTATAATATTACCAGAATAAAATTGATATCATGTTTTAAGAAGTTATTTTCTGGTGATGGTGTGGAAACACATTTGTCCCCCTTATAAATATCAGCGAATTTACCAACAACTTTTCCTGTGCTAATTTGGAGTGGTTGGGATTAATTCATAATTAATCATTGAAACACTCCTTCCTTCCTTCCTTCCTTCCTTCCTTCCTTCCTTCCTTCCTTCCTTCCTTCCTTCCTTCCTTCCTTCCTTCCCTCTCTCCCCCTTCCTTCCTTCTTTCTTTTTTTTACCATCTGAGTTTCTTATATCTCTGACATTTTTGTCCCTTTTTTATTTCTGTCTGTTCCCTTGTTTTACATGTGTGCAATATTTTGTACAATGTTCTTTAGATGTTGTCATGTACATTTAATATATTACCCTTTCACAACAATCACAGCTGTCAATTCTTTAGCTGGTCTTGGCCTGCATACTTACTGACTTGTTTCGAAGAACATACGGTGTCGAAATGTATCTATGTACTATATGTACAGTTCCAAATGGTGGGACTTTTGGCAATTAAGTGATGGAAATGTTGTCAATGTGCAGATTTTCTAAGTGCCATTCAAGATTTATTGGTATGAATTTCAGAATGTGCATAATCACTGGGGCCACCATGCCAGTTTATGGCACAATCTTTCAGTTTGAGCTTTCAGATCTTAATGCTTTGTGCTCTTCTCCAATTCTTTCTCAAGACAAATTCTTTGTTGAGACAAGAGAACTGTGCATATTATAGTGGGTTGATCTCACAATCAGCCAGATGTTTAGACTGGATTCGGCATTTTTATCCACTCATCGAGCCCTTCTCAAGAATCTATGACAGCCAGATTTTATGATATTAGAGATATCTTTGCAGGATGTAAGCTGTTCCAATTAAAGCTTCCTTTTGCAATTGACTGGTGGTGATTTTGACAATGCCGATGGCATTCAAGTGGTACTACAGTTTGGGATTGCACCTAGGCACCTTTTACTATATATTGACATTGATCTTGAGTCTTTCTTGATTAGCCCTTCGGCCATATCCAAGTGCAAAGTTCCAGAAACAAATTATTGCTAACGTTTGATAAAAGCAATTTAAAATGGAATTTGATAAAATACAAGTTAAAATGGAATTGGAATAAAATACAGTTTAAAATGAAATTGCAATAGAATACAATGATTTAAGGTGTAGATAAAATATGATAAAATTATATTTTGCATCACCCCTCTTTTACTATATATTATAATTGCCATCATCATGAACCTCATCATCATGTAGGATTTTAGACAATGAAGAAACCTGATATTTAGCAAAATGTCTATGGAGATTCTTGTTTTACCATGAAGAGGTTTTGCTCCTCATCCAGGAAGCTTCCTCAGTTCTGATGAAGTCCAATCTGATGAAGGTCGATCGGATGAAGCTTCTTGGATGAGAAGCAAAATCTCTTCAAGGCAAAACAAAGGAATTCCAGTTGCCTTTTCAAAAAGCACCTTTGAGACAGACATTCAGCAGCTGTGTTATCGCACATCATGCTAACTACAAATCAAAACACCACACTGTGAAATATGAGGGATGAGTCCAAACAGTAGTGATTTATTCAAGAATCTATGATTAACTAAACCACGATGCATGCCGGTCAATGTCAGCAGGG
Organism: Thamnophis sirtalis; assembly: GCF_051295495.1. Classification (NCBI taxonomy): domain Eukaryota; kingdom Metazoa; phylum Chordata; class Lepidosauria; order Squamata; family Natricidae; genus Thamnophis; species Thamnophis sirtalis. Next base: position 32,198,338 of record NW_028261395.1, read on the forward strand.
GAGAGATCATTGTCCTCAATCGCAATCCTTTTCATTTTCCCCTAGAGTGATTGATGGTAATTAATTAAAACCGATTAAAAGCCAAAGGCTATATTGAATAAGGCATTTGGTGGCAGCCAGATTGTAGCCAGTTTATATTCTCTTTCTTAATTTCACAAAGGAAACAAAATGTACATTTTACCTTGATTATAAGTATGCTAGAGAATAAACTCAATGTATGAGACACTCCTATGGGCTCTTGCCAAAGAATGCCTGAACAATAAACTTCAAAATCATATACATATCTCTACAAGCCTGAAAACATGTTTGCACAGAATTAGCACACACCTATTGTCCTAATAGTCCACAGCTGACTTTTGTCAGCCAACTATGTACACCGGGCAGGTACGAGTCAGGATTAGGGACACGTCACAGGATTAGCACTGGGGTTCCTGTGAGATGCAAGCTCGGTTGTGAAGATTTATTTATTTATTTGTTGGTTTGTTTTGTCAAGCGTATATAAGATAATAGATCTAAGTACATACAAGATTATGAATACATAAAATGGATACGAATAAATGGGGTGTTAGGACAGGGACATGCTTAAGCACACCCCCTTTACGGACCTCTTAGGAATGGGGTGAGGTCAACAATAGACAGTCTAAGGTTAAAGTTATGGGGGGTTGGGGAAGAATCCACTGAGTCAGGTAACACATTCCAGGGATTGACCACTCTGTTGCTGAAGTCGTATTTTCTGCAAACAAGTTTGGGATGGTTTAGCTTAAGTTTGTATCTGTTGCGTGCTCGTGTATTGTTGTGGTTGAAGCTGACGTAGTCATTGACAGGTAGGACATTGTAGCAGACAATTTTATATCTGACCTCTTATGTCAGACCAAAGGCGATGTAGTTCTAGGTTGTCTAAGTCAAAAATTTCAAGCCTGGTGGCATAAGGAATTCTGTTGCGAGTAGAGGAGCGGAGGACTCTTCTCGTGAAATATCTCTGGACTCGCTCGATTGTATTAATGTCCGATATGCAGTGCAGGTTCCAGACAGATGAGCTGTATTCGAGAATTGGTCTAGCAAAAGCTTTGTATGCTCTGGTTAGTACAGTGTTACCAGAGAAGAAGCTACACAGGATTAGGTTAACAACTCTTTGTGCCTTTTTTGGCAATGTTGTTACAGTGGGCTCTGGCACTTAGATCTTTAGAGATGAGTACTCCAAGGTCCTTGACAGAGTGGGGGTCATCTATGAGGTTGTATCTGGCCAGCTTATATTTTGTGTTCTGATTTTCATCGCTGATGTGTAAGACAGAGCATTTGTTGGTTGAGATTTGAAGTTGCCAATTGTTTGACCATTCTGACACATAGTCAATGTCTTTCTGAAGAGTAGCAGTATTGTCTATTCATTGGTGTTGAATAGTTTTACGTAATCAGTGAAGAGAACACAGTTGGTTAAAATATCATCACAAAGATTATTTATGTAAAGGATAAAGATGTGTCCTCAGGAACCCAGAATGCTGGGGTTTTTTTGTGTGTGTGTTATCATAAGCATTTCTGTAGATGACCCCTTGGCACGCATTATAAGTTTGCAGTCTTAAATCGGGAAGTCAATAATCCATGGTTTAGATTATTATGGTTGAGTTAGGATCAACCCTAGCCTTGAACAAAAGTGAAAACTTCCCTCTTATTCTGGATAAACCATACTTCCTCCAGAAGTAGACATTCAGTCCATTGTAATTGATACTATCTCTTATTAGTCAGCAAACCAGAATATCAAAATACAGTTTAATTACATGTTATTGGAACAGTTAGAATCAACCAGTTTATTTCAATGAATGGGAAAGAACAATGAGGAAGGTAGGAGGCTGAGATTCTGGGTAAGTCATCTGAAATTGCTTTGATTGGCAGATTGCCCCACAGGAGAAATGACACATTTTGCTTCTCTGTGTTGAAAGCAGTGGCCTTATACCACCTCTATCTCACACACACTCACTCACTCTCACTCTCTCTCTCTCTGTCAGGCCTGCAGCCATATTCATTTCTGGATCTTTGGCCTGCCACACTTTCTATTATTTTATTATGCTGTTTCTAATGGGGGGAAATTGGAGCGGGGATGGTATGGAGTAAAATGCTATGTAGCCAAAATAAAATTCCTTTCTAGAATTCAAGGTCATCCTTTGTCTCTACACCTCTGCACCTGACTGGAACTGGATGGGTGGAACTGCCAGCATGGTAGTGGAAGATTCAACCATGTGATGGACTTGTGGGTGTGGGGGCAAGATCATGAACTTTCAACTGGGTGGGGAAAACCCAGGAAGCTCAGATTTGGGTTTTCCCAGTTGTGCCAACATGACTCTCTTAATAAATTGGAACTTTGAGCAATACTTTGCCTTAGAATATGATTTAATTTTGGATGTTATTTGGAACCCTGACACTCTCATATGTTCCCCGTCTCTCTCTGTCTCTCCCTGTCTCCTCTCTCTGCAATGTTTAGCTCTTCTTCCATGGATTGTCACATTAATTCAAAATGTAATTATCTCACCAGGCCTTATTCAACCCCTAAAGAAAGAAATTATGCCTAAATATTGGAAAGTAATGAGGAAAATTACCCTTAACATTGGTTGCCTTGTGTTGAGTGTAAAATATTGTCTCTCTTTCAGAAAATCTCTATCTCTCCCTCTCCTTCTCCCTCCCTCCCTCTGTCTCTCCCTCTGTCTCTGTGTGTGTGTGTGTCTTTCTCTTTCTATGTCTCTCTATCTCCCCCTATTTGTCTGTCTCTCCCTCTGTCTCTCCCTCTGTATCTCTCTCCTTCTGTATCTCTCTCTCTCTGTTTCTCTCTCTCTCTCTCCCCCCATTTCTCTCCCATTCTGTATCTCTCACTCTCCCCTCTCCCCTCCCCCTCTTCCCCTCTCTCTTTCTCTTTCTCTGACTCTTCTCTATGTCTCTCTGTTTCTTGTCCTATTTCTCTCTGTCTCTCTGTGTCTCTCTCTCCCTCTGTGTCTCCTTCTCCCCCCCCCCACTCTCAAAGTCAGGGATATACAATTTACTAATTGTGTTGCCTTTCCCCCCTTGAGCAACAGGGATCAACATGCAAGAGGTGGCAGCTTTCTCGTTTTGTTTATGAGATAGCCAGGATTCTGCATCAACCAGCTGTCACTTATTTCACCAGGAAAGTGTGACAAATGGAAGCATTAAGTAACTCACATCATCTTATCCCACACATGATTGATATCAGCTTCTTCCAAAACAGGGCTATAAATAACATTACTCAATATCAATATTGCATTTGTATCCAGGGCTGTATTTATTTTGGAAATCTGCTCCATCATTATTGGAATTCTGATCTTTGTTTTTTTTTATTTTTTTGGCTCCGAAGGAAGAAAATAAATCTAAAGGCACAGAGATGAGGTGGAAAAACTGATGGCCAAATATTTCCTTTTTCATGCGGACTTATTTTTCTGAAAATTACAGTAGGATATTCTTAGAAGAAGGGAAATGCCTGGGCAGATGACATTTGGTGAGCTGATTCGTGTGTGTGTGTGTGTCCTGAAAAGACACTGAATGATATATTTATCAGAAGCAAACCAAGAGCATCTTGTTGTGCAAGCAGAACTGAGACCATTTATATCAAGAACCAAAACAAATTCTATTTAATGACCTGTCAGTCAGCACCAGCCGCTGAGCTCCCACCTTTAAATTTAGACCCCCGTGGAAGCTCTTGATGGAAGGAGTTAGAAGCTAAATAATGGCTCTCCGTACACTTAAGACTATTAGAACACCAATGTGCTTGAGGTAACCTTTGAAGGCCATTCAGAAAAAGATTTGTTCATTTAGTGCAGGGGTCAGCAACCCATGGCTCTGGAGCTGCATGTGGCTCTTTCATCCCTCTGCTGTGGCTCCCTGTCACCAGTCGGCTCCACAATTGATAGGGCTTTCGGTTAGTACAGGTAGATAAAAAAGGACGTCGTGCTAGGAGGAGACTCTATAGTGGGGGAACTGGACTTCCAGTCGGCTCCAGAATTGAATGGAGGGGCTTCTGGTTAGGACCTTTGTGGCTCTTTGAGTGTTTAAGGTTGCCGACCTCTGGCTTAGTGGATGTGAACCACAAAGCCTCAACGTTATGGTTGCTAGTAAGTTCCTGGGGCCAATTCAAGGTGCTGTTTGTGATCTTCACAATCCTGACTCTGCTGTTCTTTGTCTTTGGGGCTCTGTTCTCCAAAATGACCTGATCTGCTCAGTACAGTCATTATGGGAGGGGAAGCTGAGGGCTTGGACTCTGCCTGAGGTATAAATGGACCAGGAATCTGGAGGGAGACCTTTTCCATTGCTGTTCCAATATTATGGAATATAATTCTTTCATTACAATTCGAGAATTTTTTATTGGCCAGTGTGATTAGACCAGTGGTAGGTTTCAAAAAAATTTCAAACCTACTCTGTGGGTGTGGCCTCCTTTGTGGGAGTGGCTTGCCAGCCATGTGACCTGGTGGGAGTGGCTTGCCGGCCATATGTTTTTTCTTTCTTTCTTTCTTTCTTTCTTTCTTTCTTTCTTTCTTTCTTTCTTTCTTTCTTTCTTTCTTTCTTTCTCTCTCTCTCTCTCTCTCTCTTTCCTTTTGTCTCTCTGTCCCTTTTTCCTTTTTTTCTTTCATCTCTCACTTTTTCTTTCTTTTTTCTTTTTTTCTTTTTTTCTTCCTTTCTTTCTCTTTCTCTCTCTCTCTGTGAGTCTGTCTGTCTGTCTCTCTCTGTGTGTGTGTGTGTCAGTGGTGGGTTTCAAAAATTTTTGGAACCTCTTCTGTAGGTGTGGCCTGCTTTCCGGGTCCACTGGTGGAACCTCTTCTAACTGGTTCGGTAGATTTGATGAACCAGTTCTACTGAATAGGTGCAAACTGGTAGGAAACCACCTCTGGATTAGACACACAAGGAATTTGTCTCCTGTGCAGAAGCTCACTGTGTACACATAAACAGCAAGTAAATATGCCATAGATCACAATAAACCACAATTTACAAATCATGTCAAGCTGTTTACTAAGGCTGTATTACTATTCTTCTTCTCATCCTTCCTATTACCTATCTCCTCCCACTTATGACTATAACCTTGTTGCTTATATATTTACGATTTATATTGTTCGATTTATTCCCTAGTATGATTTGATTGTTTATTTAGTGTCCTATGACTATCACTAAGTGTTGCAGCTTATGATTCTTGATGAATGTATTTTTTTTATGCACACGGCTTGAAAACGTGCCTAAATAGGATAGCATAGAGCCGGGCAGGGTGGGTAGGCCCACCTCCATCTCCCACAATTTCCACTACTGGGTTCAGGTGAACCTGTCCGAACCAGCTGAATGCTATCTCTGCTGCAGGCCTATAGCAGACCAATTTATGTAAGAGTTCACCCTCACTAGAATCTGTCTTCATAGTCATTTGGTATTAGATTCTTTTGTTCAGTCTTTTTGATCCTGATAACAAGGAATGTGTTAACAATGTGAATGTCCAGGAGAAAAAAAACAGTGCAGGAAATGATACTTATTGAGACATTTAGGCAAGAAAAACAAAATGCACAGGTACAGTATAAGTGGTACTTTGCTCAATAGTAGTAACTGTGAGAGGGATCTTGGAATCCTAGTGGACAGCCATTTAAATATGAGCTAGCCGTGTGCAGCAGCTGCCAAAAAAGCCAACACAGTTCTAGGCTACATAAACAGAGGGATAGAATCAAGATCACATGAAGTGTTAATACCACTTTATAATGCCTTGAAAAGGCCACACTTGGAATACTGCATCCAGTTTTGGTTGCCACAATGTAAAAAAGATGTGGAGACTCTAGAAAGAGTGCAGAGAAGAGCAACAAAGATGATTAGGGGACTGGAGGCTAAAACATATGAAGAACGATTGCAGGAACTGGGTATGTCTAGTCTAATGAAAAGAAGGACTAGGGGAGACATGATAGCAGTGTTCCAATATCAGGGGTTGCCACAAAGAAGAGGGAGTCAAACTATTCTTCAAGGCACCTGAGGGTAGGACAAGAGGCAGTGAGTGGAAACTAATCAAGGAGAGAAGCAACTTAGAAGAAATTTCCTGACAGTTAGAACAATTAATCAGTGGGGCAATCTGCGTTCAGAAGTTGTGAGTGTTCCAACAATGGAAGATTTTAAGAAGATGTTGGATAACCATTTGTCTGAAGTGATGTAGGGTTTCCTGCCTGAGCAGGGGGTTGGACTAGAAGACCTTCAAGATCTCTTCCAACGCTATTATTCTATTCTGTTCTGTTCTGTTCTGTTCTGTTCTGTTCTGTTCTATTCTATTCTATTCTATTCTATTCTATTCTATTCTATTCTATTCTATTCTATTCTATTCTATTCTATTCTATTTAGACTCATCTTCCAAAGAGTCTATTTTCTTCTTTTCGAAAAGAAAGTTTCGGTATTTGCAGTTGGAAGGTTTGTGTATAGGAATGGGAACCATCCTTTCAAATCCTCAGAAATCAAAATAACGGCTGAATAATCTTTCAGGAAAGACTGGTACCCTTTTCCATGAGAAGATATGCATAGTGAAGGACCAAGTGAGCCAAGAAAGAAAGCACAACTCCTATTTGATTGGCAAACATTCTTGTCTAGATAGAATGGGGAGATTTCTTTAAAAATAATAACAGGTGGTTTACCAATCAATATTCATAAGGAGAACAGAACTTGAAGTGATTGGATGCAGCATTTTATTCTTTGTTGCAACATAAAAAGTCACCATCCCAAGCAAACTCATCAAAGTCACAGAGAAGAAGGGAGTGGCCTATTCTCCAAAGCAATTCAAGGCAGGACAAGATGCAATGGATGGAAACTAATTAAGGAGAGAAGCAACCTAGAACTAAGGAGAAATTCCCTGACAGTGAGAAGAATCATCCAGTGGAACATCTTGCCTCCAGATGTTGTGGATGCTCCATCACTGGAAGTTTAAAGAGATTGGCTAACCATTTGTATGAAATCATGTAGGGTCCCCTGCTCTAGCAGAGGATTGGATTAGAAGACCTCCAAGGTCCCTCCAAATTCTGTTTGAACTAGGTAGGATCCTCTAGAATACAATCTTCTCCATTATAAACCAAATCTCAGTAAATGTCTATGGAGATTCTCAGTCATCCAGATCATGGTTGTCCCAAAGGTGCTTTTTCAAAAGGCAACTGGACTCTGTTTTCCCTTGAAGATGTTTCACTTCTTATCCAAGAAACTTCTTCAGTTCTTCAGTTTTTGGATGCGAACTGAAGCTTCTCATCTATAAAGCCCTAGTAAGACCACACCTAGAGTACTGCATCCAGTTTTGGTCACCATACTTTAAAAAAGCTGTTGAGATTCTAGAAAGAGTGCAGAGGCGAGCAACCAGGATGATTAGAGGGGACTTAAAGCAGTTAGACTTATATACCGCTTCAAAGGGCTTTCAGCCCTCTCTAAGCGGTTTACAGAGTCAGAATATTGCCCCCAACAACAATCCGGGTCCTGATTTTAACCACCTCGGAAGGATGGAAGGCTGAGTCAACCCTGAGCCAGTGAGATTTGAACAGCCGAACTGCAGAACTGCAGTCAGCTGAAGTAGCCTGCAGTGCTGCATTTAACCACTGCACCACCTCGGCATATGATGAATGGTTGCAGGAACTGTGCATGGCTAGTCTAGTGAAGAGAAGGACCAGGGGAGATATGACAACAGTCTTCCAATATCTGGGGGGCTGCCATAGAGAAGAGGAGGTCAAGCTATTTTCCAAAATACCTGAAGGCCAGACAAAGAATAATGGATGGAAACTGACCAAGGAGAGATTCAACCTAGAAATAAGGAAAACATTTCTAACAGTGAGAACAATCAACCAATGGAACAGAAGCTGTCTTCAGAAGTTGTAGGAGCTTCACCACTGGAAGCTTTCAAGAAGAGATTGGACTGCCATTTGCCAGAAAAGATGTAGGATCTCCTGCTTGAGCGTGGAGTTGGACTAGATGAACTATAAAGTCGCTTCCAATTCTGTTAATCTGTTAATCATCCAAGAAGCTTCTTCAATTCTTCAGTTTTTGGATGAAGTTCTTCAGAACTGAAGAAGCTTCTTGGATGAGAAGTGAAACATGTTCAACGAAAAACAGAATCCTATTGCCTTTTGAAAAAAGCACCTTTGGGTCAGTGATGGGATTCAAATAATTTAACAACCGGTTCTCTACCCTAATAATTTCTTCCAACAACCAGTTCACCAAACTGCTCAGAAAGTTAACAACCGGTTCTCCCCGAAGTGGTGCGAAGTGGCTGAATCCCACCACTGCTTTGGGTGAAGCTCAGTAAGCGGAGAAGTTATAACTTGGCAGCTATCTTCTTCGAATGAACTCTGTGTTTTCCCACTTTTCTGTTCCAGCTTCCTACTTTGCCCCTCTGTTAAACAGATTAACTCTATTTGATTGTCAACATGGGGAGATTACAGAAGGCAAGTCAGTAATAGCGGCAAGATAGGACAATCAAAACTGCTTGTCTGTACTGTATAGTGTCTAGTATGGTTTATACTTAATCTGTGTTCATATATGACATTTGCAGTTTGTTTACAAGGCTTGGCAATGCCAGCACTTCAGTCTTTACTGCTAAAACTTACTCACTTAGTGTTATTAATCTCTTCCAGACTGTAATGCTTTCTTATCCTGCTGAAAAGCCCTCCTGGCTGAAAATTATGGTGGAATTTGTCATCTTGAAGGGAAACCGCATCCAACCGAAGCATATTAGAGAAGTGAAAAAGAGGATTCGTGTCACCCTTAATGCAGCTCTTTCTTAAGCTAGATATACCTAGGTGTTTTTCCGATGAGACCAGTCTATCAGGGAAACCTGGTCTACCCAAATATGGGATGGAGCGTACTGTTTCTACCCTGGTAGAACCATCTCACTGGAAAAACACTTAATCTTCCCCCTGGTACAGGTGACAAAGTGAGGAGAGCCCATCACCTAGAGGTTAATACATCTGCCTAATATGCAAGCGGCCTGGGTTTGAATCCCAGAAGCGTATGGCTAGCTGATGAGAGCTAAAAAGCTTGCATTAGCTAAACTAGCTGTTGTGGCCTGCTAGGGGTCAGTGGAACTGGTGGCAGACTCGGAAAGTGAGGATACTTTATTGCAGGGGTGTCAAACTCGATTTTATTGAGGGTCACATCAGTGTTGTGTTTGACCTGGGGGGGAATGGGGGCATGGCCAGGGTGGACATGGCCATCTCGGCAGCCGTTTTTGACTGCGACGGCATTCTGCAGCCTTCTGCCAGCAAAAATGGAGCTTGGGGTGGTGGTGGGCTGCATGCCGCCCTCCTGAGCTCCATTTCCGACCATGACAGCTTCCTGCAGCCCTCCATGTGCCTCCCAAGCTCTGTTTTCACTGGTAGAGGGCTGCAGGAGGTCATCACTGTTGAAAACAGAGCTGGGGAGGGCCACATGTCGCGCTCCCAAGCTCCATTTTCACTGGCAGAGGCACTACAAGCCAATCCTTCACAGTTTTCAGGGCAGCCCCATGGGCCACATCTAAGCACTGCGTGGGCCACATCTGGCCCATGGGCCTTGAGTTTGACACCCCTGAATTATTGGATGATTTAGTCTCCAGTTCCCCTGATGATCCTGATCTTCTTTCTTGCTTTTCTCTTCGCTCTTTCGAGCCGAGGTGGCGCAGTGGTTAGAGTGCAGTACTGCAGGCCACTTCAGCTGACTGCTATCTGCAGTTCGGTGGTTCAAATCTCACCAGCTCAAGGTTGACTCAGCCTTCCATCCTTCCGAGGTGGGTGAAATGAGGACCCAGACTGTGGGGGCAATATGCTGACTCTGTAAACCGCTTAGAGAGGGCTGAAAGCCCTATGAAGTGGTATATAAGTCTAACTGCTATTACTATTGCTATTTCGAGAGCCTCAAGCAATGTTTTTGTATCGTGGTGACCAAAACTGGATGTAGTATTCCAAGTGTGACTTCACCAATGCTGTGTAGAGTGATACTATCACCTTGCTGTCCTTCTGTTGGTTCTGCCTAGAACCACACTGGCCTTTTTGGCAGCTGCAGCACACTGATCCCGTAATTGCTGTCATCGTGTCTACATGTTCAAAGTTGAACTGCTCAAGGGATGTAGACTGACCATGAATCAAATGGTCCACCCCTTGCAAAATAAGTCAATGTTATTGCTTAGACTTTTGTACTTGTTTACCCTGAATTGCACTTGTTAGCTTGATTTATCAGGTCAATCGGAGCCCATTGATCGGATAAAAATCACCCTTATGGATCCTGTTTGTTGACTAGGCAAACGTTAAATCCCCACAAATCATTGTAAGGTATCTGTATTATTTCTTTTAGCTGATTAAGGGATTCATAAATACCCTGTCCAAAGAATTTTCTATCCACCTATTTTTATGTTTATTTTTACATGTTTATATATTATGTTTATTTGACATGTTTCTATCCTTTGTAACATAGATCCTCAGGAAATCAAAATCACTTGACTTAGTAGCAATAGCAATAGCACTTAGACATATACCACTTTACAGTGCTTTGCAACCCTCTCTAAGCAGTCTTCATTTTACCCTCCTTGGAAGTATGGAAGGCTGAGTCAACCTTGAGCCTGGTGAGATTCGATCTGCCAAATTGCAGGCAGCCGGTGATCAGCAGAAGTAGCCTGCAGTACTGCACTCTAACCACTGCAGCACTGTGGCTCATAGTACTGCTTTATAAAGCCTTAGTAAGACCATTCCTGGAATACTGCCTCCAGTTTTGGTCACCACATTACAAAAAAAGATATTGAGACTTTGGGAAAAGTGCAAGAGCAACTAAGATGATTAAAGACCTCGAGACTAAAACATATAAAGAACAGTTGCAGTAACTGGGTATGGCCAGTCTAGAGAAAACAAGGACTAGGGGTGACACAATAGCAGTCTTCCAGTATTTGAGGGGCTATCACAAAGAGAAGGGGGTCGTCTTATTTTCCAAAGCACCAGAGAAGGCAAAACAAGGAACAATGGATGGAAACTAATCAAAGAGGGAAGCAACCTGGAATTAAGGAGAAATTGCCTAACAGTGAGAACCATTAACTGGTGGAATAGCTTGCCTCCAGAAGTTGTAGGTGCTCCATCCCTGGAAGTTTTTATGAAGAGACTGGACAGCCTCTTGTCTGAAATGGTATATGGTCTCCTGCTTGGGTTGGACTAGAAGACCTCCAAGGTCCCTTCCAGCTCTATTCTGATTGTAGAGAAATGCAAGGAAATGGTGGCTGTATGAAAACAGCAATCAAAGGAATATACTCAAGCAGAATATATGATTCTGTCAATTGTATAAAATATATGTACATTTTTTTTAGCCAACGCTGAAAATCTGCTGAGTGCTTCCTTTCTCATAAATTAGGAATAGTATCATTTTAAGAGAGCATATATGTGAATTCCTTAATTGTGATGGTTAGCTCTCATAACTATTTAGAAGCATGACTAATTAACTACTTTCTGTTAAAAATGGAAAGAGGCTTGTTATCTGGTCTGTCTTAACATTGTAGATCAGATAGGCTTTAAAAGGAGTCTATAAATTTTTTTGCAGGAACAAAAATTCATACCTCAAGTGGTTTGTTCATATCAGACTACAGTAATTTTGCATCTCTGGGGCTGTGGTTTGTGTTCAAAGTCAGTTTAAATCCGAGGCTGCATTAACAGAGTGATCGATACACAATCACGTAAAGTGTTAGTACCGCTTTTTAACGCTTTGGTAAGACCACACTTGGTTTATTGCATCTAGTTTAATTGCCACAATATTAAAAAAAGTTGTTAAGGCTCTAGAAAGAGTGCAGAGAAGAGCAACAATGATGATTAAGGGACTAGGGGCTAAAACATCCGAAGACCAGTTGCAGGAACTTGGTATGTCTAGTTTAATGAAAAGAAGGACCAGGGGTGACATGATAGCAGTCTTCCAATATTTGTATTTGCATTTATTAGTTTGTCAAACATGTACAAGATAGCATAAATCTAAACATGGATATGAACAAAATAAATGAATACAAATAAATGGGGACAGCAGGACAGGAACAGTAGGCACAATGACGCCCTTATGCACACCCTTTATGGACCACTTAGGAATGGGGTGAGATCCACAGGAGACAGTTTAAGGTTGAAGCTGTGGGCGTTTGAGGATGTAACAATGGAGTCAGGTAGTGCGTTCTAGGCGTTGACGACTCTGTTGCTGAAGTCATATTTTCTGCAATCGAGTCTGGAGTGGTTTACCTTGAGTTTGTCTCTATTGTTTGCCCATGTGTTATTGAGGTTGAAGCTGAAGAAGTCATTGACAGGTAAGATGATGTAGCAGACACTTTTGTGTACTGTGCTTAGATCGTACTGCAGGCGGCACAGTTCCAGATTGTGTAAGCCCAAAATTTCAAACCTGGTGGCATAGGGAATTCTATTGTGAATAGAGGAGTGGAGGACTCTTCTCATGAAATACCTCTGAACCCACTCAATCGTGATAATGTCCGATATACAGTGTGGGCTCCAGGCAAATGAGCTGTATTCGAGAACTGGTCTGGCAAAGGCTTCGCAAAATTTGGTTAACAACTCTTAATGCCTTTTTGGCAATGCTGTTACAGTGGGCTCTGGGGCTTAGATCATTTGAGATGGTACTCCTAGGTCGTTAACAGAGTGAGGGTCATCTACAAGGTCATTTCCACCCAACTTGTATTTGGTGTTCTGATTTTTATTAGCAATATGTAGGACACAGCATTTATTAGTCGAGATTTGGAGTTGCCAATTGGGCGACCATTCAGACACATGGTCTAGGTTGCTTTGTAGGGTAGCGGTATTGTCAGCGGTGTTGAATCATTTTACATCATCAGTGAAGAGGATGCAGTTGCTTTTAATATGATTGCATAGGTCATTAATGTAAAGCAGAAAGAGTGTGGATTGTAGAACGCTGCCTTGGGGGACATCGCTGTTGTCTGGTGCTAGATTTGATAAGTCCCTCCCAATTTTGACTACTTGTTGCCTGTTTGACAGGAATGCGGCTATCCATTTGTATAGGGATCCAGAAATGCCTTAAGAACATAGTTTTAACAGTAGTTTGTGGTACACCACTGGATCAAAAGCTTTGCAGAAGTCTATGTAAATTGCATCTGACGCTTTACCCTGGTCAAGATGTGTGGCCCAAATGTTTCTGCAGTGTAGGAATTGCAGATTACAGGATAACTTTTTTTCTGAAACCAAATTGCTTGTTAGAGAGCAGGTTGTTTGTCTCTAGGTGGAGGGTGATGGATTGATTTATAATTGATTCCATGACTTTACAGGTGACGCAGCACAAGGAGATTGGTCTGTAATTTTCTACTAGAGTATAGGCTCTCCTTTTTTAAAGATAGGAGCTGGTTCTGAAAGATACCTTGTAGATTGTGCACAGAGGTTCAGCTATGACAGTGGCAAGTTTTTTTTTAAGAAGTAAACACATAATCCATCAAGGCCAATAGATAGAGATGAGGGACTGCTACAAAGAAGAGGAAGGGCAACCTATTCTCCAAAGCACCTGAAGGCAGGACAAGAAGCAACAGATGGAAACTAATCAAGGAGAGAAGGAACCTGGGATTGAGAGATTTTGCTGACCATTAGAACTATTAACCAGTGAAACAACTTGCCTCCAGAAGTTGTGGGTGCTCCATCACTGGAGGCTTTAAGAAGGGGTTGGACAGCCATTTGTCTGGAATGGTATAGGGTCTCCTAGAAGACGCCCAAGGTCCCCTCCAACTCTCTCATTCTATTATTCTGTAAAGAGCTGATGCCGGCATTGAGATCTGGGAATGGTCTTCATCCAAATTCTTTGAAAGTTTTTCTATAATACTAATTGTCATTATTCATATACAATCAGCAAGGTTTATATACGTAACTTGGATGAGAGAAACATGGTCATTTGGAACCTCAAAAGTTTAACTGAAGATTTCAAATCCTGGTGCCTTCTGAGAGGCTTCCTAAATCTCTAATTTAGACAATAGATTCTCTTTCGTGAAATACCAATATTGCCTATTGATCAATTTCTCAGTGCTTATATCTGAAACCTTTGACCAAATATGTTAATACTAACTTGGAGCACTGGAATAGATCATAGAACATAAAACCACAGTATTGGAAGGGACCTTGGAGGTCCTCTAGTCCAACCTCCTATACCATTTCGGACAAATGGCTGTCCAATTTCTTCTTGAAAGCCTCCAGTGATGTAGCACCCACAATTGCTTATGGGTATCAACAAAGAAGTGGGACGTGGTGGCTCAGTGGCTAAGATGCTGAGCTTGTCAATCAGAAAGGTGGGCAGTTCAGCGGTTTGAATACCTAAGCGCCGCATAACGTAGTTTGCTCCCATTACTTGTCCCAGCTTCTGCCACCTAGCAGTTCAAAAGCATGTAAAAATGCAAGTAGGAAAATAGGAACCACCTTTGGTGGGAAGGTACCATGTTCCATACACCATCAGCATTTAATCATACCAGCCACGTGACCATTGAGACATCTTCGGACAGCGCTGGCTGTTCGGCTTTGAAATGGAGATGAGCATTTCCTCCTAAAGTCAAGAACAGCTAGCACATAGGTGCAAGGGGAACCTTTACTTTTACCTATCAATAAGGATAACTGATAGACCAGAATTCTAAAAAAAAGTAAAGATTTCCCCCTAAAATATAACATGCAAATCAAAATGATCAGAAAGCAAATAATCCTAGAAATTCCATGGAGAATTGAGATAACTTTCATTGTAATATTTTGCGAGAATGGAGCACGAAAAATGGGAACCAAATTTTGGAGGGAAAGCCAACATTCCTAGCAGACTGATAACAACTTTTTAGTTGGAAAGAAAGCAATATTGGTAAATGTTGGAAGATGTATTAATTAATTAGCATTTTAGCTAATTCTGGTCATAGAATCACTCCTGGATATTTGGCTGAGCTCTAATTTCAGCAAAAATTAATGACAGTTTTCAAGGCATCAGTGAACAAAATGTGCTGGTCTTGTTTGGCTGACTAGAATAAAATAAAAATAAAAATGATGGGCCTGTAAAAACTGGTTGGGATTTATTCATTCATACCTACATTTGCACGAGCTAATTAATTGATTTCTTCAATGCTTATTTTCCACCCCTCTGTCAAAACTATGACAATACATTTCCTTGGTACATTACTTTCCCAATCACAGTTCCAGTAAATTAATTCTTAACAGACAACATCAAGTACTGTGAAATAATATTGGAAAGAGTGTTATAAAAACAGAACTTTTTTTTTTTAATCTGCTGCTTCTTCTTCCTGTCATCCATCTGTATCAGCATCACTAAGGAATTTCACATGTTTGTGCTTTTCTGTTCTTCTCCCCTCAAGGCTTTCTCTGCTCCTAACCTTTCTTTATTCTTGCCTAGTTGTGATGACCTGGGGCATGGCACAAAAGCAACTCAGCCAGAGAACAGGTCTAACTCCCCTTTATTCATCCAACTTTGCCCCCAAATCTCCCCACATTTACTACAAGTCCTGGAGCAAAACTCTTACATGCACCTTCAGCAGCCTCTGGCTGCGAGTAGTCCAGTAAGCCAGGTTAACCAAACAGTAACCAGGGCCAGCAGTCCTGTAAGCCAGGTTTAGCCAAACAGTAATCTCCAGGTGTCAGCAAGTGTACACAAGGCTCCACAGATTCAAAGCTTATTCCCGACAAATGCCCCTCCCACCAGTACCTCCTTACATCTCAATCCCCCAGGGATGCCTTGTGAAAGGGCACTCTCCTCTCTCATAGCCAGCTCAGCCTGCGTTGTCTTCTCCTTCTCTCTTCTCTCCGTGCTCTAGGATCAGGAGTGGGTGGTCCTTGCTCTTCGCCTGAGCTCTGCCTCTCCTGCTCCTCCCTATCTGCAGGCCTTACTAATTCTGAGAAGCCTTACCTGGACTGACTCTGCCTTTCCCCAGTTTCCTCCAAGGCTAATGGAGCCACCACCTCAATCTCTGTCAGCTCTTATTCCAGCTCATCTTCCCCCGCAAATTCAGACTCCAACAGTGGCATGACACTAGCACTGTTTCTTTTTAACGCCACATGGCCACATTGTGTGCAAGCCACAACTGCTATTTATCTATAGGCAGGAAGATGAAAAAGGCAAGATAGCAGCCAGTCCTGCACATAGCATACATCAAAAGGGCAGGACTTCCACAAGGAAGGAAAGGGTCAACCTATCCTCCAAAGCACCTGAAGGCAGGAGAAGAAGCAATGGATGGAAACTCAGCAAGGAGAGAACCAATTTAGACATAAGGAGAAATTTGGGCTGAACACAGTTTGTGTTCCAGCTCAGTTTAAATCATAGGCTGCATTAACAGAGAGATAGAATCAAGATCACATGAAGTGTTAGTATCACTTTATAATGCCTTGGTAAGACCACACTTAGCATATTGCTTTCAGTTTTGGTTGCCATGATATAAAAAATGTTGATACTGAAGAAAAAGTGCAGAGAACAGCAACAAAGAGGATTATGGGACTGAAGGTGAAACATAGGAAGAACATTGCAGGAACTGGGTATGTTTTGTTTAGTAAAAAGAAGGACTAGGCATGACATTATAGCAGGGTGCCAATATCTGAGGGTCTATCACAAAGAAGAGGGGGTCAACCTATTCTCCAAACTCGTGAAGGCAGGAGAAGAAGCAACAGATGGAAACTAATGAAGGAGAGAAGAAACCTAGAACTAAGGAGACATTTCCTGATAGAGAGAACAATTAATTAGTGGAACAGCCTGCCCCGGTTCCACCACAAAACCGCGCTCGACTAAACCGCGCCCGACTAAACCGCGTCGCTGACGTCATCAACAGGGTGACAACAGCGCGGAGACAGAAGCACACTGTAAACCCTAAACCTAAAATTAACCCCTAAACCTAAACCTAACCCTCCTAAACCTAATCCTAACCCTAACCCTAACCCTAACCCTAACCCTAAACCTAACCCTTAACCTAACCCTAAACCTAACCCTAAACCTAACCCTTAACCTAACCCTTAACCTAACCCTAAACCTAATCCTAACCCTTAACCTAACCCTAAACCTAACCCTAACCCTTAACCTAACCCTAAAGCTAACCCTAAAGCTAACCCTTACCTTAAGTTAAATCGGCTTGCTTTCAAAGAGCTATTTAAAGCGCCCTTCTTTCTCTGCGCTGGCTGATGTCGCCCTGTTGATGACATCCGCGACGCGGTTTAATCGGGCGCGGCTTAGTCGAGCGCGGTTTTTGACGGGTCACGGCCTGCCCCCAGAAGTTGTATGTGCTCCATCACTAGAGGCTTTTAAAAAGATATTGGATGGTCATTTATCTGAAATGGTATAAGGTCTCCTACTTGAGCAGGGGGTTGGATTAGAAGACCTCCAAGGTCCTTTCCAACTCTGTTATTCAGTTATTGGGGTCTCCATAGCCACTGTTTTAATTTTTGGGGTCACTCCTATATTTTGGTGACAAAAACTGCCAGCAGATCAATAGGAAGTGGAGATGTTGAAAGAGGCAAGGAGTTGAAACAGAAACACGTGTTCCTAGGAAAAGCTGAAGCTGTTTTTAAAAAATTGCTGACAGGGACCCATTGGGATGTTCCCCAAATCCCTGAAGTGTCTACTCTCTTTCAACTTGAGTTATGGGTGAGCCGTAACCGATACTACAAATTCATTGAAACAATAGTATTTGCAGTTAAATCCAATAGACTAAGGATATACCCCTTGAGATACTCAGATGTTGCTGAAGTACAACGTGTGTGTATGTGTGTGTATACCTCTAGTCTTCTGCTCCATTGACTGTGTTGATCGCTCTTGCTTAGTTGTTGGTGTGTCAACAACTTCTGGAGGGCTACAGGTCCTCAGTTCAGAGAGGGATGTTATGATGAATCAGCTTAAAGATCAAGTAAATCTGCATCTGAATCTCATCTTCTTTTGCCCAATGTCTTCAAGTGTTCCTAGAATTTAGCACTGGAATAGAGTAGAATAGAATAGAATAGAATAGAATAGAATAGAATAGAATAGAATAGAATAGAATAGACTTCTTCATTGGCCAAGTGTTATTGGACACACAAGGAATTTGTCTTTGGTGTTTATGCTCTCAGTGTACATAAAAGAAAAGATACATTCATCAAGAATCATAAGGTACAACACTTAATATTAGTCACAGGTTACAAATAAGCAATCAGAAAACAATCAATATCAATATAAATTGTAAGGATACAAGCAACAAATGTACAGACCTGCAGTGGGAGATGAGTGATAGGAACAATGAGAAGACCAATAGTAATAGAAATGCAGCCTTAGTGAATAGTTTGACAGTGGTGAGGGAATTATTTGATGGCAGAGTAAAGACAATGAACTGAAATACTCAAAGGTAGAGCAGATTTAAGCCTGGTGACAAATTGGCAGCTGGAAAGTAAAGAAATATAAAATCTCAGATAATTAACTTGAGGTAGTGTGCCTCAAGTTAATCGTCTGAGATTTTATATTTCTTTACTTTCCAGTTGCCAGTTTGCCCATGAGTGGGTCCTTGGTGCTTTCTAAGCTTGGTTGTTTTCTTGCAGATGTTTTATTGCCCAACTAGGTAACATCATCAGAAGAAAAGGGGACTTGCTCTCTGTTTATATACTAATGGCTCATTCTGTCAATAGTAATGGCGTGGTGGCGCAGTGGTTAAATGCAGCACTGCAGGCTACTTCAGCTGACTGCAGTTCTGCAGTTTGGCTGTTCAAATCTCACCGGCTCAGGGTTGACCCAGCCTTCCATCCTTCCGAGGTGGGTAAAATGAGGACCCGGATTGTTGTTGGGGGTAATATGCTGACTCTGTAAACCGCTTAGAGAGGGCTGAAAGCCCTATGAAGTGGTATATAAGTCTAACTGCTATTGCTATTGCTATAGTGTTCTTGGTGGTTCCTTGATTAGGCTGTTTACTGTTAACGTGTGTCTGAATTGGTCATTCCTCGATTAGGGCATTGTTTACTTCTTGATTGTTGGTCTAATGTTAATTTTAGTGTTAATCTCTGCTCATTTGGCTGCTGGTTGAGAAGGTCTTTATTTTTCATTTGTTTGATTGTCTCTTTTAAATGGTATGTAGATGTTCTTTATCTTTATGTGTACGTGTATATCAGTGGTGGGTTGCAGGCAGTACGCCCGAGTATGGGTGTACCAGAGTCAGCCTGGAGCACCGGATTCCTTTCCGGTGTGGTACTCTGGAGGGCCCACCCGCCTGCCCTCGCTTCTTACCGTCCTTTTACGTCTTCCACACTTCCGTGCACAGCACATACTGCGCCTGTGCAATGCTCCGCTGAGCAGATGGAGCATTGTGGAGGGTCGCAGAAGTGCCAAGACGCATGCGTGCAGTGCGCACGTCCACGTGGATGCCGGCAAGCCCGCTTCAATGGTACCAGTTGGAACAGAATCTGCAACCCACCACTGGTGTATATACACAGAGACATGCATAAGGAACTGAGAGAATGTTAACTCCCCAAAATGTTGCCAAATGAGCATGCACTGACACATTTTACTGAAAAGATTCCTCATACATCTTCCCTTTTAGATGCAATCATTGGCTCTAGAAGTAAAACAGAGTGTAATTGACAGGCACATGAATAATTGAGGTGATCCTTTAGTTATCCAGGTCAAAGACCAGCCAGGAAACCATTCCCCTCCACCCTCTGTAATCATCAGTGCCTCCGATTGCCTGGACTGAACCTCAATTTGTTAGTCTTTGGTGCGTAATTTCAGGCACCTGCTCAAGGCAATCACCCCAGGATCTGACCCTTGCCAAAGGAAACACATCTGAATGGCCTCTCCATGTAGGTGGCAACCAGCTGCAAAATCCCAGAGGCCCAAGTCCAGCTGCTGAGCTTCTCCTGTTGATAAGAGCTTGGTGGTCATCTTCCTGTCAATATGCATTAAATAGTGTTGGGCATAAATAAGCAGAGAAGGTCTTCTGTAGATCCTTTTGATTAAAGACCTCCAAAACTCAGGATCCATAAAAAGTGGCCTCTTTGCCACTGCACTTGCTCTTTGGAACATCCAGCTCTCCAGAGTAAGATTATTCTATGATTGTTAGTGTGTGTATGAGAATTCATGACTGGCAGAGACATGATAACAAGGTCAGCCAATAAATAGGCATAGCAGCTAAGTCAGCCAATAAGACCTATTTGGAATCTGAAACAGTATTTCCTGTGTGAGCAACGAGACAGCAAGGAGCCTGGGCATGGCTTAGCTCTGCAGCTTTGAATCTGTGCTAAGCTCTAAACTATTCTGCTGCTCTGAACTGAAACGAAAACTGATCTCTCCCTCTGCCTGTGTTTTGCTTGTATTTACTACCATGTTGGAAAACCTGCTCTTGGTATTGTATATTTATTTCATGTATTATATTGTATATAAAGAGAAGTTAATGAATCCTGCTGAATCAGTTACCTGTGTGTGCTTTCTGGATGTGATTGCTGCAACAAACTCTGACAATGATTGCGTGTTATTCTTTCTATGATCATGGGCATCCATCCCATCAAGACCAAAGGAAGTCCAGAATGGCACATGATCTCCTGCCATGGGCAGGATGTTGGACTAGAAGACTTCCAGGCTCCTTTCCATCTCTATTATTCTATGTCCTATGTTCTGTCTGTCCCCACCCTCCTATCCTTCTACAGGAGTCTGCAGATCTGGCTCTGCTGGTTAGTCTGAAGTCAAAAATAGCAATAGCAATAGCAGTAGACTTATATACCGCTTCATAGGGCTTTCAGCCCTCTCTAAGCGGTTTACAGAGTCAGCATATTGCCCCCAACAACAATCCGGGTCCTCATTTTACCCACCTCGGAAGGATGGAAGGCTGAGTCAACCCTGAGCCGGTGAGATTTGAACCGCTGAACTGCTGATCTAGCAGTCAGCTGAAGTAGCCTGCAGTGCTGCATTTAACCACCGGGCCACCTCGGCTCTGGATCAATGGATCAATTCCACACCAGAGATGGCTGCTAGATTGATGGCAGACTTCACTTCAGAATTAACATAATAATAGAGTTGGAAGGGATCTTGGAGGACTTCTAGTCCAATCCCCAGTTCAAGTCTACATCAGGAATGTCAAACATGCCAATTACCTCCACTAGACCGATTAGATCCCACAGATTAGGCCTCCTCCGAATTCCATCCGCCGGCCAGTGTTGACTGGCGACTACCCAGAGGAGAGCCTTCTCTGTGGCTGCTCCGACTCTCTGGAACAAACTCCCCGTGGAGATTCGAACCCTCACCACCCTCCAGGCCTTCCGCAAAGCCCTTAAAACCTGGCTGTTCCGACAGGCCTGGGGCTAAAGAGCTGTTGCTGTTGCCATCTCGAATGGTATGACTGTTGTGTGTTTTAAATTATGCATTGTTATGTGTCATTTTTTAATTTTTTGTCTGTATCCCCCTTCCCTGGTTTGAGTTGTGAGCCGCCCTGAGTCCCCTTCGGGGGAAAAGGGCAGCATATAAATATAATAAACAAACAAACAAACAAACATGCAGTATCACATTGTCATCATGTGACGTATTGTGATCCCCCCTTCACTAAATAGGGGGTGGGCATCCAGCCCGCAGGCCGCAAGCTTCATACCAATGTTCTATGCTATTCCAAATAAATGACTGTGCAGTGTCCTCATAAAAACCTCCAGTAATGGAGCAACCACAACTTCTGAAGGCAAACCATTCTACTGGCAGATTTATATCAGAATAACAGAATTGGAAGGGACCTTAGAAGTCTTCTAGTCCAGGGGTCTCCAACTTTAAAACTTGTGGACTTCAGCTGGCTGCAAAATTCTAGGATTTGAAGTCCACAAATTACCAAGGTTGGAGACCCCTGTTCTAGTCCAACCCCCTGCTCAAGCAGGAGACCCTATACCATTTCAGACAAATGGTTTTCCAATCTCTTCTTAAAAACCTCCAGTGACGGAGCACCCATAACTTCTGAGGGCAATATGTTCCACTAAATTTTTCTCACTGTCAAGAAATGTCTTTTTAGTTTCTCTCCCTTATTGGTTTTATTCCATTGTTTCTTATCCTGTTTTCAGGTGCTTTGGAAAATAAGTTGACCCCATCTTCTTGGTGGTAGCTCCTCAAATACTGGAACACTGCTACCATGTCACCTCTAGTCCTTCTTTTCACTAGACTTCACTAGAATAGACTTTGCTCTCCATCCATCCATCCTTTTGTTTATCATAGTGATGCATTTATTCTCACTGTGCTCCTTTGTCATTGTTTATTTTATTGTTCTATTATCTTACTTGTGTTCCATTTGCCCTCTTTTCCTTTTATCCCTTTTTATTATTGTGAGTCTTCTACAGTAGCCCATGGCTGGGTCAGTGGCAAATAAATTTAACTAATAAGTAAACCACAGACAGTAGCGTGGAAAAATGGATAATGTCATCTTGGTGATGAATGAGCAGTAATTTAATGTGGAGTGACACTATCAGGGAGGTCTGGCAACAGCACAGCCAAATCTAATTGATCATTAGGAAATGTTTTAACTGCCCATTCAGGAAATGAAATATGGCACATATTTGGTTTGGTTTCCTACTTTGTGGGTAGAAATGTCTCCCTGTCTCTTCTGCAACTCTGACCCCACTAGATTTCACAACAAGCAGGAAAATAAGGTTGTAAGAGAGTTGTAACTCTCACTCTCTCTTTCTCTGTCTGTCTGTGTCTGTCTATCTGTCTGTCTGTCTGTCTGTCACTCTGTGTGTCTCTCTCTTCTTTCTGTCTCTCTCTCTCATATGTATCTATGTGTGTGTATACATACATACATACATACATACACACATACATACATAGTATATCTCATTTGTCATCTCTCTCTTTATTATCTCTGTCTCTCTGTGTATTCATGTCTGTCTGTCTGTCTGTCTGTCTGTCTATCATTCTCTCTCTCTCTCTCTCTCTCTCTCTCTCTCTCTCTCTCTCTCTCTCTCTCTCTCTCACACACACACACACACACACACACACACACACACACACAGGGAGTCTGATCACAGGGCAAAAGGTTTGCATGATGGTACATCTAAGAATTTTCTATTGGTTCAGGAAAGAATTTGTTAGAATTTTCAGTTGTTAGAATAATCTTTAGCCAGTCCGGCTGGCATTTAGCAACAAAAGTGAGGTGTTGTTGTTTTTTTTGCAAAAAAAAAAAAAAAAAAGAGAGAGAGAGGCATCAATAAAGAAAGGCAATCAAGTTCCTACTTATAAGTCAATGGACCATTAGGATGAGCTCAGGCCTGACTAACATTGATTTCGGATTGAATAGAGCTGTGGAAAAAAGGTCCCCATTTAAAGATGAACCTTAAAGTGCTACACAGACCACAATGAGCTACGCCAAACAATGATCTGACCTGGTAGATCTTCCTCCTCCTCCTCCTCCTCCTCCTCCTCCTCCTCCTCCTCCTCCTCCTCCTCCTCCTCCTCCTCCTCCTCCTCTTCTTCTTCTTCTTAACCAAGTTTTTTTATTTTTTTGTTACATAATTAAAAATTCTTTTATGAACGAAGTGTTGTCCGGATTTCCCCTTTAACATTTTCACATATACATAGTACATTTTACATTATATTTCAATTTCCATTTTCAATTTTTGCCATATTACTTTTCTTCTTATAATTTCCAATTTTTAATTTTTATCATATACATAAACAATGTCATTTTTTCCCTTTAAAATTAACCAAATTCATCATTCCCTTTCCACCTCTTCTACAAGTAACGTGGGTCTTCAAATTTAATTTTTTATAAAGTAAACCTATAATTACTTTGCACACATAAAAGTATTACTATAACTCACACACATCCTAATTAGATACTGTTACCATGTTTTAAGATATTTCATTTCATTCTACTAATTTCATTTCATTCTATTAATCTCCAATTCCTAATTTTTCTTTTCTCTTTTTCTTCTTTTTGTATGTCTTGTATCTTTTCTTCTGAATTTTTCCTATCACTTTTCGATAGATTATTTGAATGGCTCTTCCCCCCAAGTTTTCTTTTTCCACCTCCCATTGTTTCTCTCTTCATTTTTGTCTAATTTCTTTTTGGGATACGATTTTCCTTTCCTCTCTACTCTTTCTGTACCTCTATAAAACTCAATAGCATTGTTCCACTGAGTTTTGTTTTTCATTTCTTTTTCTACTTTGTTAGCTTCTAGTTCATTTACATTTTTTGTCTGCTCCTCTGCTATCTCCTGTTTTAACAATGGCTCCTTTTCTAGCTCTTTATTCCTTTTTAATGTTGCTTGTGCATTCTTTAACATTTCCAACAATTCCTCAAATCCCACCCTCTACGATCAGTTTTAACACACTTTTAGTATCTGTATTATTTACCACAATTACTTCAATCCCTCTTCTCATTTCCACTCTTCAATATCAGTTCCCAAAATAGTCCATTCCACTTCGAAGATCCTTTATTTTCTTCCCCAGCCATAGACAAAATTAAGTTGGATATTTAAAAAATAGCAATAGCAATAGCAATAGCAGTTAGACTTATATACCGCTTCATAGGGCTTTCAGCCCTCTCTAAGCAGTTTACAGAGTCAGCATATCGCCCCCAACAACAATCCGGGTCCTCATTTTACCCACCTCGGAAGGATGGAAGGCTGAGTCAACCAAGAAGGCCACACCCTTCTTCACCAACTTTGTTTCAAAATGTTGTTATGCTTCTCCTCTCCAGTAGTGGCTTTTACTGTTCCTCTATGCAATCAAATCAATAATTTGACAAAAATTATCAAAAGTCGAACCAATGGCTAAGAATTCTTGTGAAAATTGTCCAAATATTTCCTTTTATTATTTTGAATTTCTCCAGTTCCAAATTTGTTAATCAAGTTCTCCTTGGGCTTGGTATTTAATCACCAATCATTTTTTCCCCTTCTTTCTTTCCACCCTCCATGTTCCAATGACGATTAGCTGCTGGTTTAGCTCCAAAAAGATTTTTAAACACCAACATTATAATCTTTTGTTCTTAAATTGGCTAGTCTTCCTCCAGTCCCAACACTCCATTTGTTACTGCGCTCCAGTCTTATTCTGGTTGCCTTATCTCCAGAGCGGACATTTAAAGATGGCCGCTACCCCGGCCATCGATCTTTGGAGATCCTAGTTTCTGACCTGCTAGGGAGCTTGCCTCACTCCCTGCAGTCGCCAAAAACATCTCTCTTTGTTCCCCGTCCCTTCAGGATGGATCTGATCTACAAGAGACCTCTCGACGGCTGTTTGCCAGCTGGGTTTTCACATAGCTCCACAGAGCTAGCTATTTCCCCAGTCATTCTCACCGCAACACTTCCGGGTTCTCCTTGGTAGATGATCTGAACATCTTCGGAAGACAACCTGGGATCAGAAACCAGAGCTGAGCCTAGCAAGCTTGTTATGTTTGAGATCTAGATCTAGTTGAGGCAGAGAAAAAGATGGGGTGAACAAATTGGATTTTGCTGAAAGTATTAGGCAATATAGTATTGTTGAAAAGAACTTTTGATTTATTGTTCCAATGGTAAACTCCAGCACAAAGACTTAGTGTTGTCCTCACTTCTGGTTTAAGTAGGTGAGATCAGTAATCTTACATTTTCCAACCAAAATCTAACCTTAACCCTTTATTCTTCTCAGAAACCTGTTTGTTTTTTTTTAAAAAAAATCATAATCCTACCTCTACTTAACTTATAGTTAAAGTTAAAGGTTCCCTACGAACATATGTGCTAGCTGTTCCTGACTCTAGGGGGCGGTGCTCATCTCTGTTTCAAAGCCAAAGAGCTAACGCTGTCTGAAGACATCTCTGTGGACATGTGGCTAGCATGACTAAATGCTGAAGGTGCATGCTTTTACCTTCCCACCAAAGGTGGTTCCAATTTTTCTACTTGCATTTTTACATGCTTTTGAACTGCTAGGTTGGCAGAAGCTAGGACAAGTAATGGGAGCTCACTCCATTACGCAGCACTAGGGATTCGAACCGCTAAACTGCTGACCTTTCTTATCAACAAGCTCGGTGTCTTAGGCACTGAGCCACCATGTTCCTACTTACACTTAACCTATTTAACTACTGCATCAAGAGTCCTGGTGATGCAGTGGTTAAGTGAAGTATTGCAGAAAGTCTATGGAGATTCTCCATCGTCCAGGTCATGGTTGTCCCAATGGAGCTTTTCCAAAAGGCAACTTGACTTTCTTGTTTGTTTTCACCTTGAAAACATTTCACATCACATCCAAGAAGCTTCTTTAGTTCATAACTGAAGAACTGAAATCAACTGAACTGAAGAGCAGAAGAACCTCAGAACTTAAGAAGCTTCTTGGATGAGAAGTAAAATGTTTCCAAGGGAAAAAAAACCCAAGAAAGTGCAGTATTGCAGGCTAGCTCTGCCGACTGCCAGCAGTTGGATCGTGACTGGCTCAAGGTTGACTCAGCCTTCCATCCTCCGAGGTCAGTAAAATGAGGACCCAGATTGTTGGGGGCAAGATGTAAATAGTGATGGCATTGTAATTCTGTCAGAATATTCATGACTGGGAGAGACATGATAACAAGGTCAGCCAATGAATGGGCATAGCAACTAAATCAGCCAATGGGAGCTGAAGTAGAACTGAGTCTGTGCTGAGAATTGAAACTGAAACAAGACTGATCTTCTTAGCTCTGAACTCTGAGATGAAACTGTTCTCTCCTGCTTGTGTTCTGCTTGTAACTTCTACCATGTTGAAAGAATATGCTATTGGTATTGTACATTTATTCATCTGTTATTATGTATATAAAGACGTTAATGAATCCAGTTGAACCAGTTATCTCTGTGTGCTTTCTGGATTTGATTATTCTGAAACAAACTCTGACAAATTCACCCAGAGATTACTGTAAAGTGCTATGGAGTGGTATATACTTGCTAAATGCCTTTGCTATTGCTATTATGCTACCCTTAATTCTAACTCTGTCTTTTTTCAACCCCAAAGAGATCAAAAAATCAAGATGGTAGTGATCTCAGCCATGCAATGAGGCATGTAAAATAGGAATAAGGATTTGATTACATA
Organism: Thamnophis sirtalis; assembly: GCF_051295495.1. Lineage (NCBI taxonomy): Eukaryota > Metazoa > Chordata > Lepidosauria > Squamata > Natricidae > Thamnophis > Thamnophis sirtalis. The sequence continues at coordinate 32,225,284 of NW_028261395.1, forward strand.
TTGGGGTTGCATTTTGAGCCTATGACCCTTCTTCCTTATGAATGCTCCTTAATTGTGCCTTAAAATTGCCCCCCTTGCACTTCTCTGCATGAGTGAATAATAGATGAATTTAGAAGCGAGTGGAGAGAAGGCAGGAACAGCACAAACTGACCCAATGACTCGGAATAAGAGTACCTGACTCCTCTTCACAAGGCACACCTGGGGACTGAGATTAAAGGAGATGCTGTGGGGAGGGACATTTGTCAGGAACAAATGCTGAATTTGTAGAGTTTTGTGTGCTGTTAAAGACTTTTGGAGTTTGCAGGACTGCTTACTTCTTCCTTTGCTTCATGGACTAAGAGCCTTGTTCCTTACTTCATGGACTCATTGCTTCTTCCTTGCTTTGTGGACTCATTTCCCTGTTCCTTTGTTTTGCTGGCCTGTATGCAGCCGGAGGCTGCCATGCATGTGTGTGCGCACGGATGCTTTGTTCTGGGACTTGCCAAGAATGTGGGAGCATTTGGGAAAATTTGGAGCATTAATGGGAGTTTGAACTCTCAGCTGGCTGTGTGGCCTTCGTGCCTTGTCCTGGGTCATCACAGAGGTAAACAGGGAGAATACCATACAATACCATTACCATACTTTTCAGACTATAAAACACACTATTCCCCCCTAAAAGAGGGTGGAAATGTTGGTGCATCTTATACACCGAATATGGCCATTTTCCCCTGAAATCTCATCCCGCATGCCCATTTTTGCCAAAAACAGGGCGTGCAGAGTGTTTGGCATGCTTGCAGAGTGCTCCTAGGGGCTAGGGAAAGCAAAAATGGTAAGCCTGGAAGTTTGGGAGGCCACAAATGGGCCCGTTTTTCACCCAATTTTTGCATAAATGGGGTGTGCAGAGGGTTTGGGAGGCCTGCAGACAGTGGTGGGTTCCTACCGGTTCGGACCGGTTCGGATGAACCGGTATTCGTTTGGCAGCCTGGGTTGCTGGAACCTGCAGGGACCCAGGCCTGCCACACACCCAAATTGGTTCCCCAGGCAGCGCCATAGGTGCCACCATCTTGTTTTTTCAGTTCTGCACATGTGCAGAACAATGTTAATTGCACTGTGCATGCATGTGAAGCACACACATGTGCACAGCACGCACATGAGCCAACTGACAGTAGCAAACTGGAGAGAGCACGCAGAGGCCGAAAGCTATTTTTTTCTCTCTTCGAAATCTTTGTGAGTCTTATACTCCGGTGCGTCTTATAGTCTGAAAAATACTGTATTTGCTGCTTCTGTTCTGTAATGCTTCTATAGCTGACGGCCGACTCTCACATGTACATTTACAATTTTATAGATGTCTATATATTTTATCTATTCTTCCACCACCTTTCCAAATTATCCTTTTCTTTTTGCTAATCCTCAATGACAGGCCCAGAGGTACCCAAGAGTTTTCTTACTCCGAGCCCTTTGCAGGGAAAGTCGATTGCACTAAAAGGTGACAGCATTGAGCATTGAAAAGAATGGATCCACATGTTCAGCGTAGCTGTGCATCTGTGTAAAGGATCTGTGATTATTGTATCAGCATGGTATCTTTGACAACTTGCTGTTGACTTCCTTTACCATCTCTTCATCATTACTCACATGTCTTCTGCAGATGCTTCGAAGAAGTTGGGTGTTGACAAAGCTAATTTCTGGAGGCTAAGTTGATTATTTGCCATCATGTGAACTCTAATCGCTTGACAGAAGAATTCTGGCACTAAAGCAGTTTAGTTTAGTCCTTCTGTGGTTTGAAGAGAAGCCTGGCAGGAGAAATAAATCTTGGGAAAGAACTGCGGAAAGCAATAAGAGGTGAGGAATGAGCAACAAAGAAAAAGATCAACAAATAAAGAAGGAAAAGTAGAAGGGAGAAAAACTGGAAACAGTTACAATCCCCTTGCAGAATTTAAGAAGGGGGTTGAAGGTTGTATACTGATCGACATCAGGAATAGCTGATTATTTTGTTGACTTAAATTTGGTTGCCACAATATAAAGAAGATGTTGAGGCTTTAGAAGGAGTGCAGAGAAGAGCAACAATGATGATTAAGGGACTGGAGGCTAAAACATATGAAGAACGGTTGCAGGAATTGGGTATGTCTAGTTTAATGAAAAGAAGGACTAGGGTGACATGATAGAAGTCTTCCAATATTTGAGGGGCTGCCACAAAGAAGAGGGTGGTCAACCTATTCTCCAAAGCATCTGAAAGGAGAACAACAAGCAACAGATGGAAACAAGGCATGAAATACTCCAATCTTCACTACCAGTTCAGAACTGGGAGTGCGCTCATCCGTGGTGCTTCTGCGCATACGCAGAGCACCTGTGATGATGTCTGGGTGGGTGGCCAGAGCCTCCCACCAAACTGGGGTGAACCAGAAGAATGCCACCTCTGGTGGAAACTGATCAAGGAGAGAACCAACCTAGATCTAAGGAGAAACTTCCTGATAGTTAGAACAATTAATTAATGGAACACATTTCCTCCAGACGTTGTGGGTGCTCCAACCCAGGAGATTTTTAAGAAGTCTGAAATGGTATAGGGTCTCCTGCTTGAGCAGGGGCTTGGACTAGAACAGGGATCTCCAACTATGGCAACTTTAAGACTTGTGGACTTCCACTCCCAGAATTTCCCAGCCAGCATGGGAAATGTGGATATTTGGAAGTTGAAGTCTACAAGTCTTAAAGCTGCCAAGATTGGAGAGCACTGGGCTAGATTTCTAAGGTCCCTTCCAACAACTGTTATTCTGATGTAAGTGTACTTGTTATCCATCAAGTTTGGATGATTTTAAAACTTGTTTTGGATGTAATCTGGAAAGATCAGCTAAGCCATGACTGCTGTATCTGGCTTGCAAAAATCTAGATGACCCTTGGATGGCTGTAGAGACTCCAAAATCCTAAACAACTCTTTGCTGCCATCTAATGGCCATGTAAATTCCTGCTGTCCATTCATGGTAGACCTAACCATGATGCTATAATAGCTGTGGAAAGGAAGAAAGCGGGGAAAATTTCTTCTTTGTTCCGCAAGACAAACTACTACTGTATTAGACAGGTGATTAAAGCTGCGGTAGCTTTGCTGTTCAAAACCAGCTCTTTTTTTGGAAATGTGTTCTGTCTAGAAGTTGAACTGGCATTTTCCAAGATTCCCAGCCACAACCAGTCTCGCCACACACAAAACTGTTCATTACCCCTGTAGTTTTTTGAGACATGCTGTTTTCCAAAATAAGAAAGCTCTGTTTAGTCTTATAGCACTTCTCACTGTACTGGAGACAGACAGGAACTACAAGGATGTGATTTGGTAGTACTGGATGAGAAGAATTTGCAAATGTTAGTCTAGACTTTTGTCCCACTAAAGGTAAAGGTAAAGGTTCCCCTTGCACATATGTGCTAGTTGTTCCCAACTCTAGGGGGTGGTGCTCATCTCCATTTCAAAGCTGATCATGTGGCCAACATGAATAAATGCCGAAGGCGCACGGAATACTGTTACCTTCCCACCAAAGGTGGTTCCTATTTTTCTACTTGCATTTTTACGTGCTTTCAAACTGCTGGATTGGCAGAAGCTGGAATAAGTAACGGGATTTCACTCCGTTACACGGCACTAGGGATTTCAACTGCCGAACTGCTGATCTTTCTGATTGACAAGCTCAGCATCTTAGCCACTGAGCCACTATGTCCCTTGTCCCACCAAAGAATATTCTTAATTTGACCATCATCCTCATCTCCATTATAAAGCTTCTTCACTGAAAGTTATGATCTATAACTAACCAGGTTGGTCAAATGTAGGGGTCTGCAAACTTGACAACTTTAAGACTTGTGGATTTCAATTCCCCAAATTCCTCCTCTGCTCATGCTGTCTGGGGAATTTTGGTAGTTGAAGTCCACAAGTCTTAAAGTTATCAAGTTTGGAGACTCCTAGTCAACTTATTTTTCAAAGCACCAGAGGGCAAGACAAGAAACAATGGATGGAAGCTAATCAAGGAGAGAAACAACCTGGAATTAAGGAGAAATTTCCTACAAGTGAGAACAATTAACCAGTGGTACAGCTTGCCTTCAGATCTTGTGGGTGCTCCATCACTGGACGTTTTTAAGAAGAGATTGGAGAACCACTTGTCTGAAATTGCTATAGGGTCTCCTGCTTGAGCAGGGGGCTGGACCTGATAGCAATAGCAATAGCAGTAGACTTATATACCACTTCATAGGGCTTTCAGCCCTCTCTAAGCGGTTTACAGAGAGTCAGCATATTGCCCCCAACAATCTGGGTCCTCATTTTACCCACCTCGGAAGGATGGAAGGCTGAGTCAACCCTGAGCCGGTGAGATTTGAACCGCTGAACTGCTGATCTAGCAGTAGCCTGCAGTGCTGCATTTAACCACTGCGCCACCTTGGCTCTGATGCCCTCTAAGGTCCCTTCCAGCTCTATTCTGATTGATTGATTGATTGATGGTTGGATTGATAGTCTAGACTATTGATTGATTAATCAATCAATCAATCAGAATTGATTGATTTTGGGTTCTTCAAAGCTGAAAGGAAATGATGATACACTCAACTTTACTAAGAAAGGATTACAGCTTGTAGTCTACCACCTTCACCACTGCACCACCCTGGTTATGTGTCTTATTCCTTTGCATGGGAGTAGAGCCAGCCCTACACTTCAGATGGGATTTTGAGGTGAAAAAAACTTTCGTCAAATGGTTCTTAGGGTTCCTAAAAGAAAGAACATCTATGGATATACTGCAAGCATTTTCCCAGAAGAAAACTAAAAGAAACAACCGTCCGACATATGCAAAAAAGTATATAAGAAAGAATTGCTGATGACCAGAAATATCAGAGAATAATTATACAACTGAGTCTGATGGCTATTGAACATTGTTTTACTGGATGTTCCTAATGCATATTTGTTACCAGACATTGAGGGAAAAGGTTAGGTTATCACTTTTGTGCTTAACATGCTAGCTTTGCCAGGGCGAGGAGGGATTTTAATTTTTCTGTGGAAAAGTGTCCAGTTTGCAGTGTACTGCCTGGAGTTAAAGTACAAGCCATAGCTGTGTGCCATTAATGTTCAATCTCATAAATACTGCAGCTTCAGGCAATTGTTTTTAAAAAAAATTATGCATTGGTTACCTTCTTTTCTTCATATCCAGATGGGAAAGCATTAGGACAGTCCAAAGCTATAAGTTGCACAGGAATAATGGAAGGAAGGAAGGAAGGAAGGAAGGAAGGAAGGAAGGAAGGAAGGAAGGAAGGAAGGAAGGTAGGTAGCTAGGTAGGTTGGGTTAGAAATTCTGTTTATATGTAGCACCACAGACCAAAAAAAATGTACAGTCACCATGTGCTTTACTGCTTAACTGCTCAACTATAACAGCAAACAGGAAACTCTAAATAATACAAAAAACATAGAGTATATACCATAGATCCAAACTTGTAAATACTGCCATCTACTGGCTGAATACTACTGTAGTTGTTGCACAAAAATACATTCCTTCCAATAGGAAGGAAGGAAGGAAGGAAGGAAGGAAGGAAGGAAGGAAGGAAGGAAGGAAGGAAGGAAGGAAGGAAGGAAGGAATTTGGTGTTCTGATTTTTTTGCCAATTTTTTTTTAACAATGTGACATTTGTTAGTTGAGATGTGGAGTTGCCAATTGTTTGACCATTCAGACACATAGTCAAAGTCATTTTGAAGGGCAACAGCATTGTCAGTGGTGTTGAATAGTTTTATGTCATCAGCAAATTTGGGGTGTTGAAGAGCAACCATTCCAGTAGGGAGGAGGGTTCAAGTGCCAAATTAGTTTAGAATTGGTACATTAACCCAAGAGGTCAAAATCTGGCCCTTCCTTCATGTTTTGAGCCTTATCTAGTCTTTCCCAGGCTAAAACTAAATTGGAATAGAACACAATAGCAACCTATGGTTGTTCTTGTTTTCCTTCTTAAAAAGCTAAATCTTAAAGGTTGTTATTCAACCTTCTTTGAAAAGAGTTTTTTTAAAAAATAAATTATTATTTTGATTATGGTTTGTCACCCACCCAACCAGATGTTCAATCTGGATTTGATATTTTTACCTACCCATTGAGTCCTTTCCAAGGACTTGTGATAGACAGGTGTTGATGTTTGATGGTAAAGGTAAAGGTTCCCCTGGTACATATGTGCTAGTCGTTCCTGGCTCTAGGGTGTGTGTGTGTGTGTGTGTGTGTGTGTGTGTGTGCTCATCTCTGTTTTAAAGCCAAAGAGCCAGCATTGTCGGAAGACATCTCTGTGGTAATGTGGCCAACATGACTAAATGCCGAAGGTGAATGGAACGCTGTTACCTTCCCACCAAAGGTGGCTCCTATTTTTCTACTTGCATTTTTACATGCTTTCGACCTGCTAGGTTGGCAGAAATGTTTGATGGCACTGAAGGTTATTGTCCCAGGATGTAAGCTTTTCAAAGGAAAAACTGCCTTTTGTAATTGACCGATGGTGAATTTGTCAATGCCAATTATGTTCAAGTGGAGCTCCAGGTGTTTTGGGATTGCACCCAAGGCTCCCATTACTCTTTGGTACTACCTTTATTATTTTAAATGTGTTGTGTGGTATAACAAGATTTTAAATGAAGCAAATAAAAATAAAATCTTTAGTATGCCCCGCTCACAATAAAACAAATAACATTAAGGAAAATAACTGCACATAAGAGCTTGTGTTTGCTGCTTAGAATAATAGAGGGGCAGGAAACCATCCATTAAGTGGATCCATAATTGGCTCAGAAATGGCACTCCAGGAGCGCTTGTCAATAGTTCTTCATCAATCTGGAGAAAGGTATCAAGCAGGGCTCCAAACATTGAATCTGAAGCTCAATACTCTTCAACCAGATAATGATTTGGATGAAGAGGGGGCAGGAATGCTGATTGGCATTGCAGATATCACTTAACGGGATGGGACACCTCCTATTCTAGGAGATAGAAACAACATTCAAAATGATCTTGAACAGTTATAGACGTGAGTTGAAAATGAGAGGCTGGGATTTGCAAGAGGCAAATGGATAAATCTAATCAAGGAGTCCAAGTGGAGGATAATTGACTTGGTATATTAGCATGAGTGCTCTTAAATTCTTGGGCTCTACAGGACCTAGCTAGCAATAAGCAGGATTGGATATGCCTCCCTGTCTTTGAGGCAATCTCTGTTTTCCTTGATTTCATGACTTGGGAAGTGCCTAGCAGATTTTTGGGGGGACAGAATAGAATTGGGAAGCTAAAGTTCTTCCTATCAACTGTCCGACCAGTGAACCCAAAATAAGGAAATCCTCTGGGGAGCTTTACTTCCCAAAAGTAAAACTTTATTAGATACACCATTTTGGTACTGAAGAAACAAAACCAAGCCCTGGTTTTTCTGCACAAATGCTTGCCTAGTTAAACAATAGCTTCCCCTTCTCCCCACCCCTGGGTGATCACATTGTCCAATTATGAGATGTCCTTTTGTTATGGGAACAGCCCATCTCTTTCTCAAGCACTTGCAGTGGTGACCTTGATGGTTTCCAGGCGTTCACGCTCTTCACATTCTAA